>NC_134880.1:52196443-52198943 GCF_041734735.1 Babylonia areolata | reverse complement strand
GGTTATAACGCCTGGAGGAAGTTATCGGTTAGATTTCCTGTTCAGAAGGAAGTTCTCCATTAGATTACTTCTCAATATGAGGTTTTTATCATTGCCTGAATGAGTGATTATAGAAAATCGACATGGTTTGATGCATGTCATTCCTAGAGTAGGGGGAAGCAGCTTACAAAAAAATTCAAAATCCGTTTCTTGCACTTGACTCGACTACCTTGTCAAGATTCCAGAAAAAAACAACTGAGATTGTCTGACGACCATAAATAGTTCCGGAAAAAACGGAAGTACGGGAAAGTTATGAAGGTAATTAATCGTTATTCTGTTCCGATAACATGAACATTATTATTATTAATTTGTTTTTAGTATATCGGGTTTGAATATTATGCGGATGTGTTTGAAGACAAATAGTGTAAACAGTGTGCATAGATACGTTTCGTTCCCTCCATCAAAATCGTTCACACACACACACACACGCACGCGCGAACGCACGCACACACACACACACACACACGCACGCACGCACGCGCGCGCGAACGCACGCACACACACACACACACAGCGCGAACGCACACACACACACACAAACAAACACACACACACACACACACACACACACACACACACACACATCCGCGCGCGAACAGAAAACGACCTTTCTTCTCCACCTTCACCCAAAAGAAAATAACCGAACCAGAAGACCACCAAAGCAACTAACCACTTCCGGACAAAGCCACACAGTCAGCGCGTTCTCTGCCTGCACCCTGTTTGGTCCAAACGCCATTAGGGGTCTTTCTATGCGGGGAATCTTGCCCAAGCCAGGGGGGTCATTGGAAACGACAGCATAATGTGTCTGTACTGTGGGTGGGGGATCGAGGGGAGGGGAGAGGGGACTGTTCAGGTGGTGGTCTATTGAACACGCTATTGTGATCAGCCGAGCTAGGCTTCGAACGTAGGGAGGACTGTCATGACACCGGTGAGCAAGAATAGAGTCTTTTGATCCCGTTGGTCTAGTATTTCTTGTTTGCTTTTGGTTCGTCCTCGGCACTGTAGGGAAAGAATGAATCGCTCGACTCCATTGCCCCAGATTCTCTCTCTCTCTCTCTCTCTCTCTCTCTCTCTCTCTCTCCCTCCCTCCCTCTCTCTCTCCCCTTCTGTCTGTCTTTGTCTTTGTCTGTCTCTGTCTGTCTGTCTCTCTCTCTCTCGAACACAATTTGATATATCTGTGTAACCATGCTGTCTTTGGAAAACTGCGTTTTCTCCCATAATTACAATATGTGTCTTATCAGTGAATCATGCATCGTTATTCAAAATACTCAGTTATTTGATTATATACATTCTACACGTTTCACATAATCTATCTGTCTATCTATCTATATATCTATCTATCTATGTTAATAGCTCAAGTTAGTATCTATGACACCCACACCCAACACCCACCTCTCTTTCTCTCCCGTCATTCAACTTGACTCATTACTTTTCTCGTGTCTACCCAACCCACAGACAGTATTCTGATGTTTTTACGTATGTGTTTCTGGTTTAAGGGTTTGTTTTTTTTATATATATAACCATTATGCTTATACCTTTATGCTTCATTATCGTGTTGTGTAGACCCAATGTATGGCGGAGACTAGATGGAAGAAGCACCCTAGTGCTCATCTGTTTTCCTCAGAAATAAAGAATTTTGTCTTGCCTTGTTCTTATTCCTATGTTTTGACATTTTTGTTTCTGTGTTGTTGTTTTTTTTCTAAACATTTTATAACCATCATGCCTATACCTATATGCTCTGGTATCGTGTAATGCAGACCCTGCCTTCTTCTTCTTCTGCGTTCACTCGTATGCACACGAGTGGGCTTTTACGTGTATCACCGTTTTTACCCCGCCATGTAAGCAGCCATACTCCGTTTTCGGGGGTGCGCATGCTGGGTATGTTCTTGTTTCCGTAACCCACCGAACGCTGACATGGGTTACAGGATCTTTAACGTGCGTATTTGATCTTCTGCTTGCATATACACACGAAGGGGGTTCAGGCACTAGCAGGTCTGCACATATGTTGACCTGGGAGATTGTAAAAATCTCCACCCTTTACCCACCAGGCGCCGTCACCGTGATTCGAACCCGGGACCCTCAGATTGACAGTCCAACGCTTTAACCACTCGGCTATTGCGCCCGTCGCAGACCCTGTTGAGGGCGGGGACTGTATGCAAAAAAACAACACCCCATTGCTTATCTGTTATCCTCAGAAACAAAGAATTTTGTCTTACCTTGTTCTGTCACCATTCCAGTGCTTATCTGTCCTCAGACACACAGAATTTTATTTTGCCCTGTTCTATCTCTGTCTCTCAATCATACAAACACTCGTGTTCATGCACGCAAATCGATTGGCGGCGTGTGTTCTTCCTGCCAAAAGTCATTTCATAACTATGCGAGAAACAACTTAATGAGGCAAGATGCACAATTGATTGAACATCTTCCGTCTCTCAGTCTGCTTGTCTGTCTGCCTGTCTGT
>NC_134880.1:52188943-52191443 GCF_041734735.1 Babylonia areolata | reverse complement strand
GTTCGAAACACAGGTGGAGGAAGGAGGAATTTTGTTCAATGTCCCTTCACACATATCGGTGATTGAAGACATTTTGTTCAAGTATTTATGAGTACATTTGAGTATTATCGGTTAGAAGGGGTGGGAGATGTGAATGAATGGAGGGTTGGGGGGAAACTGGGTAAATGAGGGTGAAATGAGGGTGAAATTTGAAAAAAAAAATTCTAAACACATTTACAGGAAATTACCTAGAGGACGTCGTAAAAAGAGAAGTCTTTAAACTGACAAGCGAAACAACTGATAATGAATGCAAAAAGTCAAAAACATCAACGTTCTCAGTCACTTATGAAGACACACTTTTGTGTACATAAGGCTTCATCAAGCTACAGTAAAAAAATATATGCTTAATTGCCAGGTTACTAAAGCATATGCACTTGACATTAGAACAATACTTGGTCCGTAATGAATTTGATAATAGTCTGAGAGCTAAACTCAGAATTGGTCTGCGAATCGGACCAAAGTCTGAGAGAGTCAACTGACGAGGTTTTAGACTTGAAATCGAAACACAGGTGTTAACAAACCCGAGTACATTCATCATTTTGGAATAATACCTTCTGTATTCATAACACCCATGGCGGGACTGACGCTCTCAGAAATAATCATTTGTGGGGTGACGGTGAGTTACACGATTTGTACGAAATCAAGAACGGGTGGTCCATCTCGACCGTAGGGATGAAGCAACTCGTATGTCGGTGCCTAGTGTGTCGGTGCCTTTAAGCAGAGCGTGTGTCAGTGCGTAGTGTGTCGGTGCCTTTAAGCAGATCGTGTGTCGGTGCCTAGTGTGTCGGTGCCTTTAAGCAGAGCGTGTGTCAGTGCGTAGTGTGTCGGTGCCTTTAAGCAGAGCGTGTGTCAGTGCGTAGTGTGTCGGTGCCTTTAAGCAGATCGTGTGTCGGTGCCTTAAAGAAGCTCGTGTATCAGTGTCTTCAAGCAGCTCGTTTGTCAGTGCTTTTAGTGTTGCAAAACAAGGTGAATGAACTGCACAGCACGCTGTGATGTGGATAGAATCTCTCTCTCTCTCTCTCTCTCTCTCTCTCTCTCTCTCTGTGTGTGTGTGTGTGTGTGTGTGTGTGTGTGTGTGCAGTTGTATATTTGTGGCTTGTGGCTGAGCTACACCTGAGCACTGACTTGTCTGAAGAATGAGCTACAAGAGAGAGAGAGAGAGAGAGAGAGAGAGAGAAAGTGTGTGTCTATGTCTGTGTCTGTGTATGCATAAACTTGTGTTTTTTTGTGCGGGTGCGCGCGTATGCTTGCTCTTGCGCGTGCATGTGTGTACGTGCCTGTGTTGTGTTTTTGAATTTTCAAAGCAGGCTCAAGTTGTGTATTTCAGTTGTTTCACAAAATTAACAGATAATGATATCTTTGCACCTATCTTACTCTAAATGCTGATAAACATGTTCCCAGTCAGAATTGTATGGCTAGCTTTCTTTTATCATTGTTTCATCAGAAAAACTGCATTTTAATCCAAATGGTATGTCGCGAATACGAACGTCAAGCTATATCACCAGAATCTAGTGTAAAATGGATTCAACATGTTTCCAAAACCGCTCAATTGGAGGGAAACCGTAAATGAAGTGCTCAATGTGATTTACCTGATTTGTGCACAACGAAGATTTATCATTGAGAATGTGCATGCTGCATGGTGTCTGTTCTCAAAGAGTGCTGGAAAGATCATAATGGTTTATCAGGACTCGTGCGCAGTGTCTTTGGTAGCATGATGCCAGTGACAATGTGAGGTGCATGTGATGTGTGGCTGCAGCATTCACAGAAATTAAAAATATTTTGGCGTCTTTGTGTCTGTGAACTGTTGTCATGCTGTTTGTGTGCGTGTGCGTGTGCGTGCGTGTGTGTGTGTGTGCGTGTGTGTGTGTGTGTGTGTGTGTGTGTGTGTGTGTGTGTGTGTGTGTGTATGAATTTCGCTCTCTGTCATGCGCGTGCGTATGTGTGTTTGTCTCAGTGTGTGTGTGTGCGTGTGTGCGTGTATGTGTGTGTGTGTGTGTGTGTGTGTGTGAATTTCGCTCTCTGTCATGCGCGTACGTGTGTGTGTTTGTCTCAGTGTGTGTGTGTGCGTGCGTGTATGTGTGTGTGTGTGTGTGTGTGTGTGTGTGTGTGTGTGTGTATGCGCGTGCGTGCGTATGTACGCTCTGTATAATATTAGGAATGATGCAAATTCAGTCACAAATGGCCTACGTATAATATAAGCAAACAAACGAATAGACAAACAGTGGCCCCGTGTCCAGAATAGACTGTGAGAGACGCGTATCTGCCGGTTTTTCTTTCCGGCCATCAATCTGCAATACATTGTGACTGGTCTGTTCATTGTGTTGTACCGCATTGTATTGTGCTGTTTCTCTTTCGGTTGCATGTACCTCTGTGCTGTCGGAAACAGCCGGTACCAACAGTGAGTATGAGTGCTCTGTAGCTGCTAGGTTGAATGCGTGGTCCTTTTCCGTCACCAACGATG
>NC_134880.1:52153943-52183943 GCF_041734735.1 Babylonia areolata | reverse complement strand
CGCGCGCGCACACACACACACACACACACACACATACACACACACACATTTCGCTTTCCTTTCTGTCGTTTTTTAAACATGGGTTTTTTTTATATTTTAATTGTTTTTAATCTAATCGTCTTTTTCCTCCTTTTTTTTTTCAACACACTACCCCTGTCTTCTTATATATCGATTTTATTTTGGCTCTTTCTGCATTTTCTTCTGCATGTAGTGTATGTGACATACCTACATTTGACAGGTGATCTGATGGGCAAGTTCACCTTTGCTTCTGACCGCTATGCTGTGCTGGAGAGTGCGGGCACGCTGGACATTGATGTGCTTTTTCACAGGCAGATCCTGTAAGTTGCCTTCCACGTCAGTCAGTCTGTGCATGCGTGCGTGCGAGCGTGCGTGTATGTGTGTGTGTCTGTCTCTGTCTCCGTCTGTCTTTCTCGGAATCTGTTTCAGATTTCTTCATTTTCGGCCTTTCCATGTTTATCATTTATTTATTTATCCATTTATTTATCTATTCATTTATTTTATTCATGTTCGATGATGGATGAATTAAGGAATTTCCTCAACAAGGTTTTTGTTAAATAGCATTTTTTGTGCTTTCTTTTTTGTTTTTGCTTGCTTGTTTGTTTGCTTTTATGTTTTAAAGATTTTTTTTCATAATGTTGTTCTGCAGCCTAAACACGCTCACGCCCTCCCACAAATGTACACGCGCACCGACATTTCCTGTCAGATTTTCTCATCAGCTCCTATAAATAGATCTATTTTGACCTTTTCGCCAGCGAGAATATTATATCACAACTGGCTGTTGTAAGTGGAAGCCTATTCTGACATTTTCACCATCAAGAGTCTATCGGACCAGATCGATTATTTGTGTTCGAAGTACCCCCCACCCCTCCTCATATCATTCCCATTTCCCCACCCTCGCTCTCACGCCCTCCAAACACAATAATTTTACGTCTTTTTACTGAACGGGAGCGATAAAACCTTACTGCTGCTAAATTCGTTGTTTCGGGTAAACAGAAATAAACAGATTATGAAATTAAGGAGCCAAGTTTGATTGCCGATGGGATTATTATTTACCCACGAAGAATGGAAGAAATGAAAAGGAAGGAATAGCAGAAACAGAGAAAGGTACTTGAAAGAAAGAGTGGGAAGAAAGCCGGAGAAAAATACGGGGAAGATAAAGGAAGAAAACTGCGGTATTTGCTCATGTCAGGAAATCGTTGAATTTTCTGATAATAACGATGACACGATTTTCCTTTGCTTTTTATCCCTTCGCATGACGCTAACAGGTTTGCTAGTTCTTAGGGCCAGTCTCTTCCTTTCCTCGATGCTGTCTTTTCATATTTTTGTCTGTAATAGCCACACACTAAAAGCTATTCCATTCATGCTTCTTTCGCAATTGCTTTTTCGTATTTTCATATTAAATAACAGTGCGATTTTAATTACATTCAGATAGTTTAGACATAATCACTAAGGCTGTTTGTTTAGACGCTTTTGCGCTGTATTATGATTATTATTATTATTGTGTGTGTGCGTGTGTGCGTGTGTGTGTGTGTGTGTGTGTGTGTGTGTGTGTGTGTGTGTGTGTGTGTGTGTGTGTGTGTGTGTGTGTGTGTGTGTGTTGTTGTTGTTGTTGTTGTTGTTTGCTTTAGAATGTTTCACCTTTTTCTGTCTTCATATAAGTCATTTGTGATCGTATTTGTGATTAGAACAAAGGAGATTGACACCATTGTTTTAAATTTTGTGTTGCTGTCAAAATGTCTATGGTGTATCACGCTCGCCAACGCTCGCATTGCTTGCACAAGAAACAATACGCTTGTTTTGCCCACATTAATGGTATGAAATGGGGATGTGCATTAGAATTGCAATGTTCTTGGAATGTTAATTATCAAGACAAATAAAGATTGATAGAATAAAGATAACAGATAAAGACTATCGGAGGCACAGATACTAAGAGCGTCAGAAATCTTTATATAAAACATTTTTACACCACAGAAAATACAATATTTTCTCTTCTCTGTTGCCAATAATTTCTCAGATAGGTGTACTGATGGTTTTTTTTTTATTTTTTTTTTTTAAATTTTTTTATAAAGCAGATGAAAGACCACATTTACTTTGAATAAGCTGCATTTTGTTTTAGATTTATTTGTTAGTTTATCCAGTGCTTGCAGTTAGACAACGATAAACATCGGGACTGATTTTGTTTTTGAAAAAAGCTGAAAAAATATCAAGCTTGGGTTACAAAAATGCAGAATCCATTACTTTGATTTGTTTCAACGTCCATTCACAGTGATTGTTGGGGTGAGGGGGGGGGGGGGGGGGGGGGTTCAGGCTGCACACAGGCCAAACACACTGTCAGATCGAAGTCGAAACGAATCTATGTTGACGGAAGATCGCTTGTAATTTGCGTGTGGCGGGTGGAATTAAGATAATCTTGGGTGAAACGAACCTATAATGGCGGGAAATCGCGTGCAGAGTGGTATTAAGGTGATAAGATCACATCACGGATAAAACGAGCGTTAGTTGAGTGTGCAGCACCCATTTTGCACGGCACACTGGATGCAGATTGGACAGCGAGTTTTTGTTTGTTTGTTTCTTGTTTGTTGTTTTTTAACAGATACCGGACTATCATAAATGTCTAACATGTCACAATATCGCACACAAGTGCCAAACTGACCAAAGTCTCACGATTGTAGCACTACAGCGAGGTTCACAGGTTCAGTTTTCATCTTGTGTCATGTGAGCCAAGTGCACAGACAAACATCACTGCCTGTTTGCTGCGATGACTGTCATCACAGAATGCTTTGCGTGTAGATTCGAATATGTTCATAATTCAGCCTGCTCGCGTATCACAAGTTTATTTTCTAAAAGCCAAAAGTGGATATCGTCTGTAACATCCAAGTCAGTTCCACAAAACAGTTCAGTCCAGTTACTCAAGGAGGCGTCACTGCATTCGGACAAATCCATATATGCTGCACAATATCTGCCAAGCAAAGAAACGATGATTCATACTATTGTGACCTATATCGATGTGACACTTAACCGTAACCCAAAACTAGGCAAAGCAGAAAAACCGAAGCCATACGCAGGTAAAAGTGATTGTTAGGTCATGGTGACCGAACCATTCCACTGTGATAAATTTCGTGATCTAAGGTGTTATTACCTTAGATCACGAAATTTATCACAGTGGAATGGTTCGGTCACCATGACCTAACAATCACTTTTACCTGCGTATGGCTTCGGTTTTTCTGCTTTGCCTTCTGCTTTTTCCGATGACATGTCAGCCTAGAGTGGCCCAGATATTATGATCTAATGTCAGCGTCGCACAAACTGCGTCACTGCGACATGTTTGTGTCATGGTAACCCGAGTAAGGTAACCTTGAACTTTGACCTTCGTTTGTCTCACGTGATTGTTGGGACACAAAGCCTGTAGTACGGTTGATCTTTGACCTCGGTGTGGCATTATAACCCTAGTAGGGTCACACTTTTTTTTTGTTTTTTTTGTTTTTCAGTATCTACTCTTTTGATTTTTTTGCAACCTGACAGCATATAACCTGCGGCTGAAGCTGGTTACTTATCACTATTTATGGTTACTGGCACTTGCAGTGTAAACGTTTCCTCAGTCGATAGTTAATCAGTCAGTCAGTCATTATTTTTAGCTAGCTAATAAATTGAAGTTTTGTTTGTTGTCAGTTAAACAGTAAATAACGTATGCTTTCCAAATGTATGTACATATTCTCACTGGTGGTGTGTTTTGCTTTATTGAATATATATATATATATATATATATATATATATATATATGATATACATATTGATGTATATATATGTATGTATATAGTTTATTCATTTATGTTTATATACATATATATTTTCACATATTAATTCATCTACAATCGATCTGAAAGAATGTATTCGCCAAAGGCAATTTTGCTTTCACTTTATGACTTGTTCTATATGCCATTTTACTGTGTGCGCGCCTGCCTGTGTACTGATGCCTTTGTGTCTGTGTCTCTCTGCACCGCGCTTTTCGCGCATCCTGATTTCTAGCGACAAAAGGACCTCCAGAGGGTAAATGTGGATGAGTGCTGAGGCTGGCTAGCTCTGTGTATCTTCTTCGTAGTACTAGTACCTGGCTTAGACCTTTCGGTGACCATACTGTATAAGGTCGTTTTCAGATCTTATTATTGAGCAGCACGAAAATGTTGACGAACTGGAATTTTCGAAATTATTCATCTTTTTTTTTATGTTCAGAGTTTCGATTTTTCCCGGCTACAGTGTTCCTTACTGTTGCTCTTCATGTCCTTCCCGCTCTACTTCACTCTCCCCTGTTACTGTCTCTTGTCTGTCTGTCTCTCTGTCTTTCTGTCTGTCTCTGTCGCTCTGTCTCTCTCTCTCTATGTTTCTTTCTCTGTCGCGTTTTCTCTCTCTCTGTTGCTGTCTCTGTCGACTGTCTGTCTGTCTGTCTGTTTCTCCTTGTTCTCTCGTGCAGTCAAACTTATTCAATGAAATCGCGACACTTTCGCACTGCCGGTCGGGACAAATTGAAAAACAAAAAATACAAATAATAACTGATGTCAAAGAATCAAAGAAACAGAAAAAAAACCCATAGAAATAAAGCAAACTGAATTGCTAGTTTATGTGTGGTGTGTCTGTTTTCTATGCATAGTAACCAATCCAGCACGCTTTTTTAAAACTGAGACTTACTAATCTGGTTAAAGCGTTTTGACCATCGCTTGGTACTGAACTGTGTTTTATATTTGGTTTTTTGGAAACACGTTTTTAACTGCTAATCATAAGAAGCTGTGTCAACAGAACTACACGTTGACGATGCTGTACCGTCCTTTATGCAGTATGAGTGTCACCAGTCGCGGCCATTGAGCGCTTGGGAAAGAAGTGTAGTTTCTGGTAGTGTGTATGATTGTATGGAACAAATTGGGATCTTTTGTCCAATGCTTGTCTTTTCTTTTGTATGCTGAAATGATTGTTTTCGGAAAGGGCACTTTACGTGTAGCTGTAAGCCGTGCTGGATTGGTAGAGGTGTGTTCATAGAGAAAGTGTGCGGCGGAGTAGCTCTGTGGGTTCTGTCCCCTTTCTCTTTATCGCCTGCACCTTCATCAACCCTTTCTCTCTCTCTCTCACTCACCTTTCATGCTATTTTACCCTCTTTCCCACAACTCCCTCTGTTGCCCTTTCGTCATCCGTTTTCCATCCACGTCGTTCTTTCTCTTTCTGTCCATCCACTTTTCTTTCTCTTCTTCCCTCCCTGTCTCTTCCTTTCCTTCTTTTCCCTGACTGTTTCTACCCCCCCACCCCCCACCCCCCATTACTTCTCTATACCTGTCCTTGCCTCCCTCCCCGTCTCTTTTTCTCTTCTTGTGTTCATGCTTTTTCTGTTTCTGTTTTCCTTCTCTCCACCCGCTCTCACCCGCCCTCTCTCTCTGTCCTTCAATGCCACCCTCTCGTTCTACTGTGTATTTTCAACCAGGAAAGAAGCTATTTCTCTTGTTAGATAAGAACTGTATTATCCTGTTACAGTTTTTGTTGCTTTGTTTAAGCAACGTCTGATTTAGAGAAAGCGTAGTCTTTTTTTCCCAAGACAACCTATTTATTGTAAGCCTTTCTACGCCTTTTATATGTTCATTTATCTGTGTATCTATCTACCGGCTTGGTCTTCTGCCTGTGTATCTATTAGCCTATTTGTACTGTTTACACTCTCTTTTCCTGGTATAATTTTCTAATGTTGGCAATTTGCTGAATGGTGTAAATACATAGCGAGAATTAGAGTGACTAATATGTGCGTGCTTCTGCACAGGAAGCACACCGAAACACACACGTGCTCTCTGTCTCTCCTCCTCCCTCCTCTGTCTCTTCCCCCACCCTCTCTTGTCTCCTTCACTCTCGCTCCTTCCTCAAAACCGAGGTGACAGGATGTCCAGGTTTATATTTCTGCATGGTTTATCCTGTAGTGAACTGGTGAGCAGTCCTCAGCGGTGTCTGGTAGACTTGTATAGCACTTGATAAGGTGATGTATTGTTCTCCAGTGGGACTGGAAGACTGTCCTGGGTGTAGATTTTATTACTATCCCGGGGAGGTTAGATCCATTAGTACTGCGTTTTAGTATGTTTGTAGAAACATTCCTGTTATTTCTCTGTCTGTCTGTCTTTCTCACTCTGGGTTTCACTCTGTTTAGTATGGGTAATTACGTTTAGGCGTCTGTTTGTATGTTTGCTTGTTTCACCCAGCCTGTTGATGCTTTAAAACAGATAACACGAATTCGCTCGTATTTATATCGTCCATACTGGTGTTGGTCCTAACACTAAAGAAACAGTTTACGATGTCTGTGTTTTTAGGTACATGTTTTAGGTCTGTGTGCTTTTCGTGCAAAATGAAGTTTTTGAGTGGAGTTCTATAATATTATTAGCCATGTACGTGTTTGCATAGTATTTATTGTATCTGAGACTAGTTTGTTCTAAGGGTATATATATATATATATATATATATATATATATATATATATATAGAGAGAGAGAGAGAGAGAGAGAGAGAGAGAGATATTTGCTACAGTCCAGAGAGAGAGAGAGAGAGAGAGAGATTGTGTGTGTGTATGTGTGTGTGTGTTCGCGAGCGAGTTTATTGTCAGAAAGAGGGAAGGGAATTTAATTTGATTTAATTAATGATCTGTGAATTACTGTATTTTTACAACAGTCATAAAGACAACAGATTTTTAAAAAAAACGAAAAAAAGGAAAATACAGTTACTTTTTTATTCTTAAACGTTGGCTGCAAATTGTTTTCTGTTATCCATTTGTTATTTTACAAACAGATAACTTACTTGTGTTACCACTAGGCCCACAGTTCATAGAATGTCTTAACAGTGCCATTTATCATTACTTTCAGAACAGTCAACAGGAACACAATAATTGTTATCAGTTTGCCATCGCTAACTTTGTTTTTCTTTGGCCTCGAGCTAAAGCTGTGTTTGTGAGAACTGAAAATGAAATGTATATTTTGTGTTGCAGATCACTATCAGTGATGAAGAACATGGTAAGACGACATAGCTTTTTGTTTTGAACCTCCGCTTTCTGTCCCGCTGTCCCTCCGTCCGTCCGTTCTTTCGTCTGTCTCTTCTCGGTCTGTCTTTTTCTGTTTCTGTCTCTGTTTCTCTCCATCCCCGTACTTTCCTATCCGTTTTTCTTGTTTTGCCTTCAGTTAGAATGCACCGAAAGTGACTCAAAACTGTTTGACTATCATACACACACACACACACACACACACACACACACACACACACACACACACACACACACACACACACACACACACACAATTATCATTATTATTATTGAATTGTTACTGTTAAATGTAATTGCATGTTAGTTATACATTTTACGGTAGTTTTCTAGTTGACCTTTTTTTGTCTGTTTTCCTCTTCCCGCCACCTCCCCCCACCCTTTTTTTTAACGTCTAATATCACTGATAGTGAAAAGACGCTAAACAAAAGAACGAACACATGCACACACACACACACACACACGCGCGCGCGCGCGCGCACAGCACACACACACACACACACACACACACACACACACACACACATACACACACACACACACACATATATATATATATTTTTTTTTTTTCGTCGTGATAGCTGTGAAGTTGTATGGGCCTGGACCACATCTGCCTAAGCCGTTCCGTTTTCCTTCCAGAACGCGAACCACTCCACGAAGAATGGCCAGGCCACCACCCCTATCAGCCCCAGCGGTGTCAGTCTAGCTGCCCCCGACCCCAGTGCCATTACGAGTGTGGTCAGTATAGACTATGAGACCCGCGAAGGCTCGGCTAAACCCGGAAAGGATTTCAAGTACACCCAGGGTACCTTGGTGAGTGCTCTTCCACTGCCGTAAATTAAGATTAAGCATGGGGAAACTTTTCTCGGGACGGGTCATAACCCTGGTGGGTATTTGAGGTCTGACCGGCACCATGTGTCTACATACTGATGTATGGTATATGTTAGGTTGAGACGGGCGCAGTAGCCGAGTGGTTAAAGCGTTGGACTTTCAATCTGAGGGTCCCGGGTTCGAATCACGGTGACGGCGCCTGGTGGGTAAAGGGTGGAGATTTTTACGATCTCCCAGGTCAACATATGTGCAGACCTGCTTAGTGCCTGAACCCCCGTTCGTGTGTATATGCAAGCAGAAGATCAAATACGCACGTTAAAGATCCTGTAATCCATGTCAGCGTTCGGTGGGTTATGGAAACAAGAACATACCCAGAATGCACACCCCCGAAAACGGAGTATGGCTGCCTACATGGCGGGGTAAAAACGGTAATACACGTAAAAGCCCACTCGTGTGCATACGAGTGAACGCAGAAGAAGAAGAAGTTAGGTTGAGCCCTGAAATGGCGTCTTTGTGGTCGGTTGGGCTGTTTGTACGCATGGTTTGATTTGATCAACTAAGTTTTGTTTGGGGAGTTTCTTTTTCCCCCTTTTCTTTAGCGAGTGGGTCTCGTGGCTGAAATGTACAAAATACAGGTTTCGCGCATTTAGTGATACGCCATAAGGATAGCTGAAACTTGAGACTCCTGCTGGTTTTTAAGGTCCTGGCCTGGGATGTTCCGTGTGAATATCAAAGGAGATGGATCTATTAAATGCTTTCGATAATCATGTGGCCATTTTGTCGAGAAATGGCGATGATGTGTTTGTTGAAATGTGGCCATGCTGTTGTTGAAATGTGGCCATGTCGATGTTGAAATGTGGCCATATTGATATCAAGAAATGGCGACGATGTGGTGGTGGAGATGTGGCTGACGTGGTTTCAGACCTTCAACGAGAACGAGTACAAGAAGTCGATCACCATCCCCATCATCAACGACAACCAGTACGAAGCGGACGTGGACTTCTACATCATCCTGAAGAACCCCACAGGGGGCGCTGGTCTTGGCGACCCCAGCATCTCCAGAATCACCATTGTGGATGACGACGGTAGGGGTCCTTCGATGAATCGCTTCTTTGTCTGGTTGTTTGTTTGTTTGCTTGCTTTCTTCTGTCATGTTGTCTGGATGTTTGTTTGCTTTCTTTCTTCTGTCATGTTGTCTGGATGGATGGCTGGATGTTTTCGTTCTTTTGTCCTTTTGTCTGGATGGATGGCTGGATGTCTTCGTTCTTCTGTCCTTTTGTCTGGATGGATGGCTGGATGTCTTCGTTCTTCTGTCCTTTTGTCTGGTTGGTTGTTTATTTGTTTTCTTTCTTCTCTCATTTTGTCTGGATGGATGGCTGGATGTTTTCGTTCTTTTGTCATTTTGTCTGGTTGGTTGTTTATTTGTTTTCTTTCTTCTCTCATTTTGTCTGGATGGATGGCTGGATGTTTTCTTTCTTCTGTCCTTTTGTCTGGATGTTTGTTTGCTTTCTTTCTTCTGTCCTTTTGTCTGGATGTTTGTTTGCTTTCTTTCTTCCGTCCTTTTGTCTGGATGTTTGTTTGCTTTCTTTCTCCCGTCCTTTTGTCTGGATGTTTGTTTGCTTTCTTTCTTCTGTCCTTTTGTCTGGATGTTTGTTTGCTTTCTTTCTCCCGTCCTTTTGTCTGGATGTTTGTTTGCTTTCTTTCTTCTGTCCTTTTGTCTGGATGTTTGTTTGCTTTCTTTCTCCCGTCCTTTTGTCTGGATGTTTGTTTGCTTTCTTTCTCCCGTCCTTTTGTCTGGATGTTTGTTTGCTTTCTTTCTCCCGTCCTTTTGTCTGGATGTTTGTTTGTTTGCTTTCTTCTGTCCTTTTGTCTGGATGTTTGTTTGTTTGCTTTCTTCTGTCCTTTTGTCTGGATGTTTGTTTGTTTGCTTTCTTCTGTCCTTTTGTCTGGATGTTTGTTTGTTTGCTTTCTTCCGTCCTTTTGTCTGGATGTTTGTTTGCTTTCTTTCTTCTGTCCTTTTGTCTGGATGTTTGTTTGTTTGCTTTCTTCCGTCCTTTTGTCTGGATGTTTGTTTGCTTTCTTTCTTCTGTCATTTTGTCTGGATGTTTGTTTGCTTTCTTTCTTCTGTCATTTTGTCTGGATGTTTGTTTGCTTTCTTTCTCCCGTCCTTTTGTCTGGATGTTTGTTTGCTTTCTTTCTCCCGTCCTTTTGTCTGGATGTTTGTTTGCTTTCTTTCTTCTGTCCTTTTGTCTGGATGGATGGTTGTTTGCTTTCTTTCTTCTGTCCTTTTGTCTGGATGGATGTTTGTTTGCTTTCTTTCTTCTGTCCTTTTGTCTGGATGGATGCCTGGTTGTTTTCTTTCTTCTCTCATTTTGTCTGGATGGTTGGTTGGTTGGTTTCTTTCTTCTGTCTTATTTTCTCTTTTGTTGACTAATTGCTCGGTTTCTTGAGTCGCTGATTGAAGGACAAATAGTTTGAACACACAACATGGCAGGATGGAAATCGAGTATAAAATGGAACTGTGGGTGAAAAACCTACGTCATTTTCTTTCTTTCTTTTTTTCTTTCCTTGTGTGGAGAAAGAATTTTGTATTGTGTCCCGTTACACATACTCGTGATTGTAGACATTTCGTTAAAGAATACATTTTTAATTTTGAATGTTATCGTTTAGAACGTAGGAGGGGAGGGGGGTGGATGCGGGTATATGCGGGGTGGAACTTTCCCTGTGTATTTGTTTATTTGGTCAGCTTGGTCTCCTTTCTCAGTCTCCTCAACCTTCCTCATCCCATATTCTTCACCTGCTTTCCCCACTTGTCCTCATCAGCATGTTCTCTTTTTTGTTTCCTTTTTCTTCTTCTGATAGATCACCGTGTTGTACGCGAAATGTTTTCAGTACAGACTAAAAGAAACATCTATGTATAATCAGTTTCGTTGTGTCTCCACCAGTGAATATTTCCTCATTGTCGTTATTATCATCATCACATTCATCGTTGTTATCATCCATCATCGTCATTGTCATCATAACCATCATCATCATCATCGTTATTATCAACCTGACTGGATATAACACAAAGAAACCTATTTTAGTTTTGTGTTGCGTAATTTACGTGTGTGGGGCACGCCGTAAGGTATGTTTGTTGCTACTCACATATATTCTTTGCGTTGGTATTCTTTTCTTTTTTATTATAAAAACAATCTGAACGAACCCAAACGATGAGTGCAGCATGTCCACACTGACATTGCAGCCTGTCCATACTGACTGACGTGTGTGTGTGTGTGTGTGTGTGTGTGTGTGTGTGCACAGAGCCCGGGGAGTTCCTGTTCGAGGAGTCTCACTACCATGCCGACATGAAGAGCGGCAAGATCACGGTGAAGGTGGTCAGGGAACAGGGTATTGACGGCAAGGTCTCTCTGGAGTACTCCACTATGTGAGTGTGCACCTGGCCACATTCGTCTTCGTATTGTTCTTTTAAACACACACACACACACATACACACGCACGCACATACACGTACGCGCGCGCACACACACACACACACACATACACGAACGCACTCACACACCTAGGTATGCGTGTACGCATACATATACTTGTAAAAATATTTTTTCTCTCTTCTATCACTACCTTTCTTCTTAGACGATCCAGTAAAGAGAGAGAGAGAGAGAGAGAGAGAGAGAGAGAGAGAGAGAGAGAGCGTCAGCTTCTACAAACAGTACAAGCATCAACGAGACGGGTTTTTTCTTTCTTTCGTTTTATCCTCTGAATGATTTTTTTTAAGTCATGTTATACCCATACCAGTACGGACAGAGAGTGTTCACAGCATGATGATAATGATGACGACTGTTATGGTTCGCTGTGGGCTGCCGGTACTGGGACTGGGACAGACAAACCCGGGTGTGGCTGTGTAGGGGGGACTCGGAATGAGCGGCGGGTGGAGTAGTGCCACTGAAACGGTGCAGATGATGGAGCAGCAGCAGCAACAACAACAACAAAATGATGACGACAGTTTCAGAAACGGCACAGCTGTTGGTGGCAAGACAGTGGGGGAAATGATGACAGCTGTTTCAGAAACGGCACAGCTGTTGGTGACAAGACAGTGGGGGAAATGATGACAGCTGTTTCAGAAACGGCACAGCTGTTGGTGGCAAGACAGTGGTGGAAAATGATGACAGCTGTTTCAGAAACGGCACAGCTGTTGGTGACAAGACAGTGGTGGAAAATGATGACAGCTGTTTCAGAAACGGAACAGCTGTTGGTGGCAAGACAGTGGGGAAAATGACAGCTGTTTCAGAAACGTAACAGCTGTTGGTGACAAGACAGTGGGGGAAAATGATGACAGCTGTTTCAGAAACGGCACAGCTGCTGGTGGCAAGACAGTGGGGGAAAAATGATGACAGCTGTTTCAGAAACGGCACAGCTGTTGGTGACAGGACAGTGGGGGAAAATGATGACAGCTGTTTCAGAAACGGCACAGCTGTTGGTGACAAGACAGTGGTGGAAAATGATGACAGCTGTTTCAGAAACGGCACAGCTGTTGGTGGCAGGACAGTAGGGGAAAATGATGACAGCTGTTTCAGAAACGGCACAGCTGTTGGTGGCAAGACAGTGGGGGAAAATGATGACAGCTGTTTCAGAAACGGCACAGCTGTTGGTGGCAAGACAGTGGGGGAAAATGATGACAGCTGTTTCAGAAACGGCACAGCTGTTGGTGACAAGACAGTGGGGGAAAATGATGACAGCTGTTTCAGAAACGGCACAGCTGTTGGTGACAGGACAGTGGGGGAAAATGATGACAGCTGTTTCAGAAACGGCACAGCTGTTGGTGGCAGGACAGTGGGGGAAAATGAATACGACTGTTTCAGAAACGGCACAGCTGTTGGTGGCAAGACAGTGGGGGAAAATGATGACGACTGTTTCAGAAACGGCACAGCTGTTGGTGGTAAGACAGTGGGGGAAAATGATGACAGCTGTTTCAGAAACGGCACAGCTGGTGGTGGCAAGACAGTGAGGGAAAATGATGACGGCTGTTTCAGAAACGGCACAGCTGTTGGTGACAAGACAGTGGGGGAAAAATGATGACAGCTGTTTCAGAAACGGCACAGCTGTTGGTGGCAAGACAGTGGGGGAAAATGATGACAGCTGTTTCAGAAACGGCACAGCTGTTGGTGGCAAGACAGTGGGGCAAAATGATGACAGCTGTTTCAGAAACGGCACAGCTGTTGGTGACAAGACAGTGGTGGAAAATGATGACGATTGTTTCAGAAACGGCACAGCTGTAGGGGGGAAGACGGTGGGCACAGCAGTGGATTATGTCGAGGCTCACGGCACACTGACCTTTGAACACGCCGAGACCACCAAGACCATCACCGTGGACTTCAACAAGAACGCTCAGGTATACCTGCTGCCATCGTCTTGTGGCTCGTGAGGACTGTAGGGTTCGTTTGATAGATGGGTTGATAATAAGATAATAGTGTTCTTTTTCATTCTTCTTCTTTTCTTTCTTTCCTTCTTTCCTTCCTTATTTATTTCTTTTACTTTCTTTGAATCTTTCCTCTTTCTTTCTTTGTTTCTTTGTTACTTTCCTTCCTTCTTTCTTTTTCTTTATTTCTTTCTTTTTCTGTCTTTCTTTCTTTCTTTCTTTCTTTTTTCTTTCTTTCTTTCCTTCTTTCTTTTTCTTTCTTCCTTCCTTTCTTCCTTCCTTCCTTTCTTTCTTGATGCATTTGATGTATGCATGATAATGTACTATAATATTTTTTGCGCAGATACATTGCGACTATATGGCTGTTTTGTGTGTGTGTGTGTGTGTGTGTGTGTGTGTGTGTGTGTGTGTGTGTGTGTGTGTGTTTAAAATTTATTTTATATAGCCTATTCTTTTTTTTAGCCTTTTTTTTTTTAGTCCATTCTTTTTATGTTGGCTGGATGGATAATAAAACGTGTATGGTATTTAATGATGCTATCAATGAGAATGAAAGGAAGAAGGAGTATGACGCAGAAATTTAAAAAGATTATGATACATACTGTGTTAGGAAGACAGAGTTCAAAGTCAAAATAAGCATAATATGTATACTACTACCTACCTTACGCAATCTTCATCAATTAACAGCCTTGATAACGTTTTGATATGCCGCCTCACCACCATACCTCACCACCTGGGGACGTGTTTTACTAATAAAGGTGAACCTGGCATTCTGCTGTTTATGCTTCAGGGACCCAAGAACTTCATCATCGCTCTCCGCAACCCCAGCATCGGCGCCAAGATCGGTATACGCAGCGCCGTAGTGGTGCATTTAAACAAAGGTGAGAACGACGAGGCACGGTCTGCAGCCTGTATGGTAGCCGTACAACGTTTGTTACTTAGTTATTCTGACCCGATAATTACAGGCCTTGGCCTTTTTTCAGACAGCGCCAAAGATCACTTTTCTTGTTCTTCTTGTTTAAAGTGTGTGTTTTTTTGTTGTTGTTTTTTACCCTCACACTGCTAGAGTTGGAAAAGCTTCCAAGATGGAGTGGGATGTAATAGGCTCACCTGTTTCCTGAAGACCATGTCTAAAAATCCCCCCCTCCCCCAACCCCCCCCCCCCCCTCCCTCCCCCACCCTCCACCGTTATAAATGAGAGTGCTTGAAGACTTTCACTGACGCTATTTTATCCAGTCAACACAAGTGTGCCGCTGGAGGAGAGAAACAGTCTCAGCTTGAACGAAAACGAAAGTTTTTCTCCCTCTCTTCAGACGTTTGTGGGGGAAATACAGTTTAAGACCATTTCAAACAATCGGTCAGTGTAGCGCTGTCGGCACTGAATGATACAGTGTTTTAATCCATTGCACTGACGCAAATATTTATGACGAGCATGGAATCATGTATAAATACGTCATGCCTCTCCACTATATAGCATTTTCATTCACTGAACAGTTCACAGGGAGCAGCAAAGCTGTCTCTTCATTCTGTCAGAAGTTAACACACTTTGTCGCATGTAATGTTGTGGGAATTATTTATGTATTTTTGTTTTGCCGCATGCTGCTGCAGAAGAAATAACACTTTGCAGACAGTTTTATCAACATCCAGAAAAAAATTCCTCTAGAGGGTTCCAAGATCACATGCAAGTGAAGGAATTTCGCCATTGTGACGCTAAGACTCCTCATTGGGTGGATTCACGTCCAGTATGGCCGCCAAGATGAGCGTTCAATAAAATCACATTTAATATCAGCTCGGAACCCTGTATACACCTTCACGATAGTGAAACCTGTGATGAAATTGACCTAATGAAACTGACTTTCAATAATTAGCGGAAGAGAGGAACAACAGTTATCCTTTCTTTGTTTGTTTTTTTTCTGTTTTTTTTTTTCTTTAATGCATTTTGTTGTATTCAGAGTTCTTGTTCATATCTCTCTGTTACTGCGGAGAGGGGGGTAATTTTCACACTGTTGGGAGATTTAAACTGTTGTGTTTTGAGGGGTTTTTTTTGTGTTGTTGTTCATTTTCGAGTTATTGTTGTTTTTTTTCGTTTTGTTTTTTGTTGTTTTGTTTTTTTCTTTGGGGGTGGGGAGTGGGGACAGGGGGTTGTAGGAAGAGGGGTGATATTATTTCAGTTTTGTAGACCACTTATTTTTTTTTTAGTGTGGTTTGATTTGATTTTGATTTTCGTTTTTTTTTTCTGTGTTTTGTTTTGCGTACGTTTGCTGGCCTCCAGAGGGTAAGATATTCTCCCCCCCCCCTTCCCCCTGCCCCCCAGTTGAGTTTCCTCCGCTGTCGCTTCTTTTCTGTCCGTTTCGATTTTAGTTTCAACTCTGTGTGCTTGCGTGTTCGCTTCAGTTTGTGGACTGTGTTCTGTTTTCCTTTGTTTTCTTCCCTCCCCTTTCCCCATATCTGCCCTTGTAACCCTTCCAGGTGCAGAATTGTTTATTGGTTTTTAGCGCTGGCTTTTTATAATCATACTCTTGAATTACGATGTATATTGTGGAACAGTGCAGTCTGAACAGCAGACTGTGATAGCTTACACATAGAGATTGTTTTATGTTTAAATGCTTTGTAATATTATTTGCTTGATTTTTATTTTTGCACAAAGAAATTGTCATCGTGTATCTTGTCTGCACATACATTTCGTTTTATGAAAAACGGAACGTTTCTTAAAGTAAAATACGTGTGATAATGATTAGCGGAGCGCATATAAAAATATAACCTCATTTTGAATTTTGAGTATTGTGTGATGTTCGCAACTCACATACATATTTGTCAATGTTAGAGTCTTTTGCACACGAGTAAGAACGCTGCCATCAACGTCTGAAAGGTACAACATCCCATAAACCACACACACACACACACACAAAGTTGAGAAACAAGCTATCAGTTACAGGAATAAAGACAGACAGACAAAACAAAGGTCTGGACAGCAACATTTCCATTGGCAAAACTGTTCAAGAATCGTTTATAGTGTTGTTGAGATCATTCAAAAATAAAATACTGTTTAAACCACTATTTTTCCACTGACCAAAGTAGGACGCTTTCCCATTTAGTGCATGCAAGTTTTACGCCAGTTCGCTCTGCAGGCTGTGCTTTCCTTGAAGGTGCACGGTAATGCGTGTGTGTGTGTGTGTGTGTGTGTGTGTGTGTGTGTGTTGGAGCTCATGTACGTTTATATGTATTTGACTGTGCTTTCATATATGTGAAACTGCATGTCTGGTGCATTTCTGTTATGCATGTGTGGGTGTATGTGTGAATGTGTGTCTTCATATTTTACATTTATTTGCTTATTTATCACCATTGTTGTCTTATTTATTTATTTATTTATGTTTTATTATTATCATTTTATTAGTATTACTAATATTATTACTACTACCTTTTTCTATATTATAATTATTATTTATTTATTTATTTATGCAAGCTTATCTATTGTTTATTCCCCCGTTTTTTTGTGTTTTTTGTTTTGTTTTTTTTGTTTGTTTTTTTTTGTGTGTGTGTGTGTGTGTGTTTTGTTTGTTTTTTTCAAGGCCTGACTAAGTGCGTTGGGTTACGCTGCTGGTCAGGCATCTGCTTGGCAGATGTGGTGTAGCGTATATGGTTTTGTCCGAACGCAGTGACGCCTCCTTGAGCTACTGAAACTGAAACTGAAGGCCTTGCCCCCACACACGTTCTACTACCTCGCTCTGAGCCTTTGCCACAGATATTTCAGGAGTGATACCATTGAAGTTGAAAAAAAAAATATATATACATATATATTTATAAATTAATCCATAAATTACGATTTGACGTTTTGTAAGAACATGTGATACAGACGCCATCCACAAATTAAGAGAGGGAACTGTTTGTGTTTCTGTCCTGTTTTGATCATTGAAATATTCGTGTTGTTTATGTTATTTCATTTCATTTTTTTTATTCATTTCATGTATTTATTTTCTAAATTGTGTAAATAATCTTTTAGAACTATTTATAAAATTTATTTCGTTTTATTTTATTTATTTCACTGTGTCGATTTTGTTTCTGTTCATCCGCGGGCAGTCATGGAATTATTCCGCAACTCTCTCTTCACCCAGTCTGCTTGTGTGGGGGATGGGGGGCGTTCTAACTAATTATCTACGTACTCAAGATTTGCATGACGTGAACATTCGTTAGATTCCATAGGGGACCATGCAAACCCTGACCACCTGGACAAAATTTGAATGAAAATGAAACCAACGCAGATCATGATAATGCTACGACTTTTTCATTTGTATTTTAACGTGGTTTTTTTTTTTTTTCAAACGCTAACAAACATTTGATATAACCTAACTTTTTTTTTTGTTATTGCATATTGCTTGCTTACTTGCTCAAGATATGTTCAAACTATTATTTGAACGCCAGCTGTACAAATACTGACATTCATTTCGCCTGTCGTTCATAACATTTGTGTTGTCTACTATGTCGTTTATCAACTACTTAATCGTTTGTTATAAGTAGTGCTTCCAATTGCTATTGTGCTTGCTGCCTGGGCTAAATCCTGCCTTCGAGCAACCAGTGTGTGTGTGTGTGTGTGTGTGTGTGTGTGTGTGTGTGTGTGTGTGTGTGTGTGTGTGTGTGTGTGTGTGCGTGTGAGCGTGCGTGCGTGCGTGCGCGCGCGCGCCTGCGCGTGCGTGCGTGCGTGTGTGAGAGGGGAGCATACAATGGTGTGTGTGGGTATTTATATGTTTGTGTTCGTGCATGCTTCTGTGTGAAATGTTTTAGTGTACAGTGATATAAATATGTAACAAGTGTACAGCCCATAAGCATATGATAATGCTCGTTTAGAAAAAAGAAAGAAAATAAACCACAACACTCTTTTCAATCCAGAACACTCTTTTCAAACCAGAACACTCTTTTCAAAGAAAGGAAATAAAATACCAGGACTGAACTACGGGAAAAAAATCAAAATATCAGGCGTTCACTTTGAGACATGATACATATAATTTTTTTTTCTTACCATGAAACAACTGTTGTTTTTTCCAAGTTGCATGCATTGCGTAACAGAAGGAAGGAAATCTTTCGACGTCAGTCCATATCTCTGTCCCTCATCCTTGTCTTCAAACATCGCGCTGTACAAATGTCCGTGTGAAGTTTCTATTTCGTTTGTTTTTGTCATACTATCGACAATGATGTCGTTTGAGCATTGACGGCAACCAACCAAGGAAGTTCGATTTTTGGTGTTTGTGTTCATTGATAATTGTATAACGGAATTCCGCTTTGTTTATTGTGTGTTTTTGTGCGCATGTTCTGTTGTTTTCTGTTTTGTTTTATTTTGTTCATGGATGCCCGACGTAGTTCTGACGTCAGTGCTTGCTGATGCTTGATTTCGAGACGTGATATCATAATTAATGTAGACTTTGCTGTAGCTTCCCATCAAGTCGCTTCGCCAATAACAAATGCAACTCGGCGGTTAAGAAGAAGAAATGGTAACATGGTGACCCTAGTCCTAGTGTGCGGTGTGTGTGTGTGTGTGTGTGTGTGTGTGTGTGTGTGTCTGTGTCTGTGTGTGCGCGCGCGCGCTCGCATGCGTGTGTGCATGTGTATGTGGTGTGTGTGCGTGTGTGTGTGTGTGTGTGTGTGTGTGTGTGTGCGCGCGCGCTAAGACTTGTCAACACAATGATAATTCAATTTGTCCATATCGATGGCGAAATAAGAAACAAAAAGTGTGAGTGTATGTGCCACGGCGCGCGCAGACTGTATATTGGAAGCTTTTTCTAAACAAGCTAATAAAAAATCAGCTTGGCCATTCAGACAGTATAAAAAGTATCATGATATTGTTCTAATGGCCGCATTTGGGGTGCTGATGGAAAACTGGGCGTAAGAAGAAGAAATCTTCGAACACAAAAAGCTTCCTCGGCTGTGTTAATGGAACACAGAATAAAAAACAACTTCGAAAGCAAACTTCAAGACATGCAGATACAGCATGTAACATTCCCTGGGAAAGAAAATTCGAGAGGCTGAGGATATCGTGTTAGAGGATCCATTTCTCGAGGAGCAGAGTGTTGAGTGGATCTTTCTTAAGTATTCATTGGTGTTTTATCTAAAATTCCTTACAAACTGGAGGTAAAGTGTATGGGTTTTGCCCTTTCATTTTTATGCAGGTATATGTTTTTGGTTATGCTTACAAAAGTCCATTTGTTCTGTCCACACTGAGTCTGAACTATACAAAACTAGTGTTAACTTCTAAAAACATTTTCTCCGACGGCTGATAGTGGGTGTTCCAGTCTCAGCAGGACTTACCTACATTGACCGCTTAATTTTCAAATTCTGAAACAGATCCAAAGCCTCTTAACGTCTTCATCATTCATTTCTACTGAACAACCACATATATGCAACTTGTCGGTCAGATAACACGGCCCAAAGCGTGCACAGACAGCAAAACGTACCTGGCTTATCGAGTTATTGTTCAGATGGGCGTGAATATGAAATTTTGAATTGAACTAAATAACTGAATTGAAATAATTATCACAACATTTACGACCTCTGTTTTATGATTCTTTCTCTGTCTTTTTGTCTGCCTGTCTATCTGTATGTAAGTCTGTCTCTGTCTGTCTCACTCTCTTTCCGTCCCTCCCTCTCCGTCTCTGTCTCTGTCTCTCTGTCTCTTTTTCTCTCTCAGTGTCTCTCTGTCTCTTTCTCTCTCCTATAGATGTGCATGTTCAGTTTGCAGTTTGAGGGGTTTTTGTGAGCAGTTCTGTCAGTTTCTGTTGTGTTTCCGTGCGGTTCATGCTGTGTAGTAGTTTCTGCTGTTTGTTCATATTGTCATATTTGATGCAATGTGAAAACTTATACCATTTCACCGTTCTTCCATTCTACGTCTTTCCACTATGAGTGATGTTAGTGTGTGTGTGTGTGTGTGTGTGTGTGTGTTTGCTTGCAAAGGCGCGTGCGCGTAATTATATTGAACACTGACTAAAAAAAGAAAAGAAAAAAAAAGAACATGTCATTGAATACAAACTACGTTGTATAAAGGTTATGCTAATCAGCCATTATCTTGATTGTGTTTCTGAAATCATCTGTCGTATCCCCCAGAGGGGGGTACATGTCATTCAATACAAACTACGTTTGGTAAGGCTTATGCTGATCAGCCATTATCTTGAATGTGTGTCTAAAGCCCTCTGTAGTATCCCCAGGGGGGTGGAAAGGACATTGTGACGTTGACACTGATGGTGTGCACATGTTGCCTGATGGCAGACGAACTGATGGAGAGGGTGGGGGAGGTGCTGGATGAGGAGGAGGAAGAGGAGATCACGTGGGGAGGACAGTTCGTCCAGTGAGTCACAGCGGACGTTTGGATGATCCGTCTGTTCGTCTGTCTCTCTGTCCACACGTCTGTCTGTCTGTCTCTATCTAAAAGGAGAAGTGTATATGTTACATCATGAAGACTTTTGAATGTATGACTTAAGCATTTCACTGTATATCCCCGTTCAAAAGGGCTTGTGGCCTACAATAATAAACCATCTCAATCTCAATCTCTCAATCTCTCTCTCTCTCTCTCTCTCTCTCTCTCTCTCTCTCTCTCTGTGTGTGTTTGTCTCACTTTCATTCTTTCTCGTTCATCACCCCTTGCGATAAACACACACTGCCTGTTAACATCGGAATTGATAACATAATTCAATTACAGCTGTTGGCGGACGATGTGTATAGAAGAAAACAAGTTAGATATTTTGGGGGTGTTTTTTATCATCAGCGCTGGAGGAAGGGTTTACTTCTCAAATCAGCTTGTTATTGTGACAGGAATCTCTTAGAAACATATAGTATTTGTGACATAGCCAATGACACCCCCCTTTGCACTCCTTTAGGTTTTTTTTTTACCTCATACAAAAATGATTTCCTTCTCATGTTATCTTGTTCAAATTTGGCGAAATCGTTCCTTGTCCTATTTTTGAATGGTAAGACATCATTCTGAATCGGTATTATCACGATATTTCTCTGTTGTCTGGGTTTCTATCCGGGTTGTTAATTGAAATAATCTCTCTTTTATGTACGCTTTGGCTCCGGCCTGTGTTATTAGATTGGGTTCCTTTTCCCCACATACATGGAAGGAATCAACCGTGTGTGTGTGTGTGTGTGTGTGTGTGTGTGTGTGTGTGTGAGTGTGTGTGTGTTTGTGTGTGTGTGTGCGTGCGTGCGTGTTTGTGTGTGTGTGTGTGTGTGTGTGTGTGTTCGTGCGTGCGTGTTTGTGTGTGTGTGTGTGAGTGTGTGTGTGTGTGTGTGTGAGTGTGTGTGTGTGTGTGTGTGTGTGTGTGCGTGCGTGCGTGTTTGTGTGTGTGCGTGTGTGTGTATGTTGTGTGTGTATGTGTGTGTGCGTGTGTGCGTATGTTATGTGTGTGTGTGCGTGTACGTGCGTGCGTGCGTGCACATATGTGTGTGTGTTTGTATGTGTCCCTGTGCACCCCCGCAGAGCCATGACGGTGGAACCAGAGAAGGACGAAGACGGGAACGAGATAAACCCCAAGTGGAACCACTACCTCATGCACTTCCTCACCTTCTTCTGGAAAGTCTTCTGTGCCCTCATTCCGCCCACGTGAGGCCGATTTGTTGTTGTTTATGTATTCGTTTATCTACTTATTTAGTTTTATTTGTTGTTGTTGTTGTTGTTTCCTTCTTTTTTTATTTTATAAATATACGTCTGTATGGTGAAGTTGCTGGTTAATTAACAGAGGTTTCCAAACTCACCAAATCAGCTTATCTTCCAATAAACTATTTTCACTGAAGTTGTCGTCGTCTTCATATTTCGTCGTTGTACTGATTGTCATCTTCGTAGTAGAAGTAGTAGCGACAGTAGTGGTGGAGGTTTTGGTAATTTAAAGCCGAAGAGACACTGGAAGTCTGTTAACCTTTCCGTTCGTTTATGTATTTATTTGTTTATCTATTTATTAATTTATTTATTTATTCACATATTTGTTTATTTATTGTTTATCTATTCACTTATTTATTTATCTATTTACGTATTCGTCCGTTTGTTTATACAATGATGGTTCTTCGTTCATCCTGTTTGTTTAGGTTGGGTGTTTTGTCGTTGTTGTTGTCGTTTGTGTCTAGATTAAGCTGATGGCGAGGACGATGGTGACAATATACGTTTCGTTTCCAGGTCTATATGGGGAGCGTGGCCATCGTTTGTCATCTCACTAATCTTCATCGGCATCATGACCACCATTGTGGAACAGGTCAGGCACGCATGGCCCTACCATTAGCATGAACATACACGCACAAAAATACTGCGCACGTTCACATACATACATTTGGCGTTCAAACACACATACACGCCACCCAAACACATGCACGCACGAGCACGTACAAGTTTGCAGGCTTGCAGACACACACACACACACACACACACACACACACACACACACACACACACACACACACACACACACACACACACACACACACACACACACACACACACACACGTGCTCGTGCACGCAAGGGTGCACCTTTCCTAAATAAACACGCTTCCACATGCTTGCAGCAACGAAGTACTTATGCACATGTGCCTTCGTACGCATGCAACACACACACACACACACACACACACACACACACACACACACACACACACACACACACACAGATAGACTTCAAAACGTCGGTATAATTTTCAGCTGTGTGAAAACAAAAATAGGGTGTGCATTTCTTTGCTTTTGTTTTTTCAGCTGGGTAAACTTCTGGGGTGTGTGGTGGGTCTGGAGACCAGCGTGACGGGTATTACCATCATCGCCCTGGGTACCAGTCTACCAGACACCTTCGCCTCTCGAACAGCCGCCTTGCAGGACGAGCACGCAGATGCTGCCATCGGCAATGTCACCGGTACTGTCTGTCTGCGTGTGTGTTTGTGTGTCTGTCTGCGTGTGTGTTTGTGTGTCTGTTTGTCTGCCTGTCTGTATATATGCCTGCCTGTGTGTTTGTGTGTCTGCCTGTGTGTTTGTGTGTCTGCCTGTGTGTTTGTATGTCTGCCTGTCTGTCTGCGTGTGTGTTTGTGTGTCTGTCTGTGTGTTTGTGCGTCTGCCTATCTGTCTGTGTGTATGTCTGCCTGTGTGTTTGTGTGTCTGTCTGTCTGCCTGTGTTTGTCTGTGTGTCTGTGTGTGTGTTTTTGTGTCTGCCTGTCTGTCTGCCTGCCTGATTGTCTGTCTGTGTGATTGTGTGTCCGTCTGTCTGTCTGTCTGTGTGTCTGTCTGTGTGTTTTTGTGTCTGCCTGTCTGTCTGCCTGCTTATCTGTCTGTGTTTGTGTGTCTGTTTGTCTGTCTGTGTGTTTGTGTGTCTGTCTGTCTGCCTGTGTGTTTGTGTGTCTGTCTGTCTGTCTGTGTGTGTGTTTGTGTGTCTGTCTGTCTGCCTTTGTGTTTGTGTGTCTGCCTGTCTGACTGTTTACCTGTGTTTGAGGTTCTCTCTCTCTCTCTCTCTCTCTCTCTCTCTCTCTCTCTCTCACTCACTTACTCTTTCATCCTGCTCAACATTTGGTTTATATATGTGTGTGTGTACAACACGTGCGACTGTATGTAAATAGGTTGGTGGCCATACATTAAAAATTTCTGAGTTCTGAGCTCTCTCTCTGTCTCTGTCTCTCTGTCTGTCTGTCTGTCTATCTCTTTGTCTTTCGGTTCAACAAACACGTTCAGATGGCAGGTGATTCGTTATATATATATGTAACATATTGTTACATGTCTGTCTGAGCGTGTATGTGTGCGTGCCTGAAATCTGACTGAACGACACAGGAAACGAACGATGAGCGCCCAGTGGCAGCTGTCAGTCGGCTCTACCCAGGTAGGCAGCCTGTTGTGCAAATGACCCCCCGAGTTTGTAAAGCGCTCTGACCGAGGATAGGCGCTATTAAGTATCCATGTCAATGAATCAGTCAGTCATTGTTTTCTTTTTCTTCAACCATCACCACGGTTCTTTTTTTCTTGCAGGCAGCAACAGTGTCAATGTGTTCCTGGGTCTGGGTCTTCCATGGGTCCTGAAGACCATGCACGCGCTGGTCCACGGGTACACGTTCAAGGTGAAGACAGACAACCTGACCCAGAGCGTCGTCATCTTTGCCACCGTGGGCACCATCTGCATCATCCTGCTCCTCATCCGCAGGAAGGTCGGTGTTCATGGATCAACAGTAATTGTCGTGTCTCCGTCTCTTCCCCACCCATTCACATTCATCTTCTTCTTCATTCTTCTTCTTATATACCTTGTTGTTGTTGTTGATGTTGTTGTTGTTGTTGTTCTTCTTCTTCTCGTCGTCGTCCGTCTCCTCCTCCTGTCCATCTTCCTCCTCCTCTTGTTCTTCTTGTTCTTGTTGTTGTCCTTCTTCTCCTCTTCCCTCTCTTTCCTTTGCGTTGTGGGACTGCAGCTCCTGCGTTTACTCTTATGTCCGAGTCGGCTCTTTCCCTCTCTCTCTCTGTCTTTTTTTTTTCTCTCCCTATCTATCTATCTCCCCTCTCTGTCTCCGTGTCACTCTCTGAGCCTATCTACCCCCCTCCCCCCCTCCTCTCTCTCTATGTCTCTCTCCGTGTTTGTGTCTGTCTGCCTGTTTACCCTCTGTCTGTCTGCCTTTCTGTGTCTCCCCATCTGAGAGATGGATCACAAGAGAACGCCGTCTCTGGTTCTGCCCGCAGGTCATGGGAGGAGAGCTTGGCGGGAAGACGCTGTCCGGGAAGCTGCTGACCTCGGGGTTCTTGGTGGTCCTCTGGCTCATCTACATCATCCTCTCCAGCCTTAAGGCCTACGACAAAATAGACTTGTAGGTAGAGCCTCCATCACCCCCACCCACCCTAGAGCTGTCAACAGCCTTACCTCATGGCTTTCCCCGTCAGGGACAGGTCTCTGATGGGGATGTTCGTCTTGTCTTCTTTCGTCATCGTCATCGTGTTACGTTGCAGACTGTGATCGTTCCTGTTCTCAGTATGGTATCAAGGAGTGCAGAATTATTTAGCTGAAATACTTTGTGTCGTGCACACAACAGTCCTTTCCCTTTCTGTGTATTTTTTCAAAGCCATCAGTATTTCGCAAATGTTCTTTTAAAGATTGTGACATAAACTTGCGTTTGCTTCAAAAGACTTCGCTGAAGAGATAAAACTGAGCCGTAAATGTGACTCCTGTCGGAGGCATGAACATGACCTCTCTTGGAGCAGTGAATGCGACTCCTCGATCCTGCACTCATACGACCCAAGCACGTTTTGTGCAAAACTGATAATTGTGTCAATATCTGCGGCTGAGTTTAGCCACGCAACAGTGAACAAAAGACAGGATCTGTCTTCAAACACGTGTTGTTACCACACAGGTCACCATTCTGAGCACTCGTGTGGACCTCGATGACTTCGCACCTTGCTGATGGCGAAGCAATCTTCAGTCTGTGAGGACAACCTGGTGAACCATTAGATGTTTGCATTTTGTGCTGACTACTTGGCTGCTGTCTTCGATGACCAGACTGCCATCGTTATCAACCATGGTTTGTGTCAGGTCAAAGGGCTTCATGTGATTCGCACATCACAAGGACAATTGCTGTTGTTGCATCGGTATTTTGGGCACTTCCCTCATTCACGCTGATGATACTGGTTGCGTCGTTTTACTCATTATTAGGTAGGTTCGTACTGTTGTGTGAGCACTGTGGTCAAATTACAAAGATTGCTTTTATATTGTGCTCGCACTGGATGATCTGGGTCATGCATCTGATTATGCTCACGCCTCCAACGGCGCAACGAATGTTGTTGGTTTAGGTTAGTCAGTTCTGATAGAAACCTGACCACGTATGACAGAGACCTGACTACACACTGGAAATGGCTGGTTGCAGCCATAACGGCTGATAGTATAGTTTAGTTCATCATCAGAAAGCATATGTAACACACGCCGTTGCTGTTGGGTTATTATCATTTTTTTTTTTTAATAGCGTGGTTTGGTTTTATCCTTCTGTTCCATCCATAATATGTTGATCATTTTGTCCCTTTTAATTTTAAGGCGGACCAATTATCTAGAAGTAGCGTAGTGGACAATCGCTGAAAATGGCATGCGTAAACAAAGTACACCACATTTACACCAAAATGCATCTCTTTTAGTTGGGAATTGATAATAATGCACGTGTTTTTCTTATTCTTCCTCTCCGTTTTTTCCTCATTCCTCTCGGTCGTCATTACACTGAGGAGGAAATTCTATCCATGTCTGCAGGAAATCTTAGCACATCTCTTACAATTCGTCAATCATGAATAAGCAAAATAGGCACGAAATATTGCTTCCAGAAATCGACATAGTAATCCTGATATTGCTCTCATTTCATGACTGTGTTTATTTTCGTGTTTAGAATACCTGAACGTCCCAGGTAGGGTGGGGATGGGGCGTAGAACTTTCAGAGCATGACTAGAAGGCAATGCATATTGATATTCGGTTTCGGATTATCAGTTTTTGGTAAAGTCAGTGCTGGTGGGAAAAGCTGTCTTCTTTAGACGCGGGATGGATAGTCTGGCGAAGACTTGGGGTCTGCTACAATGATCATCGGTACTTTTCTCATTGAGATCTGCTTGTACACGTTCCATCTCCACAAATGAGACAAGTTGATGCTGGCTGTGGAATTTTGGGCATTTGTGAGCCACCCAGGGTAATTTGCATAATAGATGCCATGTTTTGATTATGTGAACTGATGAATCTCTAAAACTTCCACTGTCTTCTTCAGTGTGTACATGTGTGTATGAGCTTGGTTACTGTGACAAGTGTGAGTACTTTTAGACCAGTGGTGTGTGTGTGTGTGTGTGTGTGTGTGTGTTTGTGTTTGTGTGTATGTGTGTGTACTTGGGTGTACATGTGCAATAATGTGTTGATTTCATAAAATCTAAATTATCGTTTTTCTCTTTAGGTTTATTGAATTGAATGTTACGTGACGCCTGCTTATTAAAATGACGTTTTGCAAAATGTTATTCTTGCTGACTCAAGATGTGTACTGAACTGTTTATGAATTATTTATGAAAGTGGGTCCATTTAAGATTTTTTGGCAAATCGTGTTATCGAAAGGAAATTGAACAGGTGAAAGTGTAGGTTGTATGAGGTGTACACAAATTTGTTTGTTATCAACTTACACACAAATAATGCTTCAAGCAAACGATAGGCTACAGGCCACTGAGAGATGTTCAAGTGAATACATCAATACATAAATGTATCACCGTCTTTTAAAAGCCGCGCTGATTGTGAAGCACGTTTTGGGGGGTTGGGCGGGGGGGAGAGCGGTAATCATTATCAGAAATCCTTATGTATGAGAATATTTCAGGGAACCTATATCGTAAGCGGGTAATCTAGCATTCCACCGTCAGTGATTCTAAGTCGCTCAGAAGAAATGAACATTCGGCTTTCAGTCAGGAATGTCATTCCCACAGCATTCCTTTTTCAAAATAACTGCATGTTTGATGCATTTCTCTTGAACACTTGAAAAAATAGACATTCAGGGAAAATATCATCGTAATCATCATTGCTATTATTGTTGTCACGGTTTAAATGAATTTCTTGCTGATTGATAAAATGTTGGAATCACGTTGTAGTGCTCAAAGTTTCTTTGGAGCCAACGCTGGGTCTAATGGATCAGTAATTATTAGGGCACATCACTTAATGTATCCATAGAATGTCGTTGAAGAGTTCTTCAACTTGTCACGATTTATGATGCGTTTCTTCTGTCGGTTGGTAGGCTAGTTGGCTTGTGGGATTCTTGGCTGGGTGGGTCGGGTGGTTTGACAACAGGATTTTATTTCTGTTGATTGGGTAGCCACTAGGATTGTAGCTGTTATTGACTTTTTTTTCTTTTACCTAAATATAATGTCTGTTTTTGTATTACTGTTGTCGTGTATATAATTATTTCGGTTTCTGTATTAATTTTGATTCGGACATAACTGTCATTATTTCACTTAAGATGCATAGTTGTTGTTGTTTTCTCACACCTGTACAAAGTGTGGATGATTGGGGCGGGAGGACGGTGGACGGGGATGCAAAACCTGACCAAGTTCGCATAATAATTACGATAACGTTTTGACTACTCCGCATTTTACTTGCTTGGATGTGTAGTCGGTTGTATGGTTGGTGAATATACCACAAGACCAGGCTGAAGAACGTGAAGAGTGCTTCTGGTGAGCGTTGTGGTACAAATGACAATTGCAGTTAGCTTGTGTGGAGTGGCGATTACACAGCCTGTTCGTTTTCGTTCCTTTTGACTCCCGTTTCTCTCTGTTCTATTCGTATTGCTGTTGTTGTTGTTGTTCAAGTTGGTTTCATTCCTGTTGCGATTGTCGATGACGATAACATCCGCAGTTTTTATCAGATCTTTTTGCATCTTTGAAAAGTTCAGTATTGGTTAAAAGAAAAAAAGAAGAGTGAGCAAACTAGTGGTAAGTAAAGGGCGTGTTTGGAGCGATGCTGACCTCGTTTTTTTAATCCGCTTGCGGTGTATAAAGACAGGCGATTTTCATAAAATCCTCACTTCAGAAACGATGAATGGTGAAACATATTAAAGAGGAACAAAAGAAAATGCGATTCTAAGGGATCCATGTTGTAGCAGCTTACAATTGTACTGAGTTTTATTTTTGTTTTGTTTTGTTTCGTTTTTTCTCCTTTTTTTTAACGTGTCGTTTCTGAATTTGGGACTATCTTGAGGTATTTGTCACTACGTCTTTCCTTGTGTGAATCTATGTGGTTTGATTCGGTTGTTCACCTTAGAAGTGTTCTGTGGTTGTGATCCTTTACTAACTTCGTAAATGCTCCATGTTTCATTAGAGGGAATTTTTTTCGCGTATATTTTGTTAGTTGAGAATATGTCACAGTTTCTAATTATCGCTGTTAAGTAGTATTTATCATGAGATATTCTTTGTTCGTCATATACTTTCTTCGTTTTGTTACTTTGTCAGGCATTGAGTTCGTGTCAACAGTTCGTCAGTATGATTATCTGGTATTAATTTGATGTTTTGTTTTTTTGTTTTCTTTTGTTTTTGGTTTTTACTGTGTAAATCAGTATTTTATTTCTTGTTGATAATATGTTGCTTTTATGAGGTAGTGTGTGTGAGATATAGGTGTCCCTTTCATTTCATGTTGGGGATTCTTTGTGTTAGTTGTGAAGGTGATTATTATGGTTGTGTGTGACATAGTATTTTCGTTTTGTACTGGACTGGATTGTGTACTTATGGTGGTTGGAAACCCTCTCTCTCTCAGCGATATGTTTTAACTTATTCTCCAAAGGCTGTCATACTGCTTTTCTTATTTGTTAATAGTTTAGAAATTGATCGGAAGTGGTAACTCCGTGCGTGCATGTGTGTGTGTGTGTGTGTGTGTGTGTGTGTGTGCGTGCGTGCGTGCGTCTATGTGTGCGTGCGTCTGTGTATGCGTGCGTCTGTGTGTGTGTGTGTGCGTGTGTGTGTGTGTGTGTGTGTGTGTGTGTGTGTGTGTGATTATCCATTTGTTTTGAAGCTCTGAGATAGTCAAGGGTGGCCTGATTGTAAAAATATTATCGAATGACTCATAAAAAGTGTGGATCTCTCTCTCTCTCTCTCTCTCTCTCTCTCTCTCTCTCTCTCTCTCTCTCCTCTCTCTCTCTCTCTCTCTCTCTCTATCTATCTATCTCTCTATCTATCTATCTATCTATCTATCTCGCGGTGTGGATGTGTGGACAGAA
>NC_134880.1:52096443-52148943 GCF_041734735.1 Babylonia areolata | reverse complement strand
TGCAATATGATTACAGTACTGTGGTTTCAATATATTACTTTTTTTTCACGTTCAAAACAAAAACCAATCCACAAAATTTATCCATTTCATCACAGTTATCAATATGGCGGAGACGCTCAGCCCATTCGTCTACTGGGGACAAACGAGCGATATTATTTCCCTGAAAATTGCTCTAAGAAACACAGAGGTTTGTCGGTTATTTGTACTGGATATGAATTATTAGATGGTTTGTTATATATTTCATTTGCCTGCACATTGAGCACTCATGCCCATAGTGTTTACACCGGTGCATCAGTGATCTAGGTGCATCGTCTGCTATGGAATTTTCTGGAGTTAACCATCTCTCTCTGTGTATGTCCGCGCATATGAGTGTATGTTACTAATAAAACAGTTTCGATGTACTCTTCTCACAGGTGATTAAATAACAGCCATCATATGACAAAAGCCAAAGACTGAAAAAGAAAGCCGATTCTTCCCCAAAACCGAGTATTCGAATCACTGGTTCATTTCACGCCATTCTGACGACAGATTCTTTGAAGTATTGATGCAAAGTTTACTCGTTTACGTACAATAATAATAATAATGAAATGACATTTGGTAAGCCAGCATAATGAAACAAAAGCCCTGGGTGTTTACAATGCAAAATGCAATGAAGTATGCATGCTAAAAACACATGAATACACCCGCACACACAAATCCTCCCGTTTCCAACTGCAACCCACAAACCCACACCCGCTCCACACAAGATGTACACACATACACACACACCGTACAAGTACATCTTGGCCATTCAAGCAATATGAGCATGTGTATGTTTAAACTTAGTAAAAATAGAAGTAAAAAATTAAATTTACAAAAAATTAAAGTGAAGACAAGGAGTTATATACTGATTTGAATGGCTGGAAATAATGAGTTTTCAAAAGGTTTTGAAAGAAGGGCAAGAAACAGCATTATGGACAGGAAACAGGAGTGAGTTCCATGCAGAGGAAGCCTGGAATGAGAAAGTGCGTTTTCCATATGATCTGGTTTTGTAGGAGGGAATTTTTAAGAGACCGGTCAGCACCTGATGACCAGAGCTGGCAAGATGGAGAGTAGTAATGCAGAAGCTCAAAAAAGTAAGGAGACATGCCAATCATAGATTTTAGCACAGGAGAGAGAGTTTGTACTCTATTCTTTTCTCAGTGTGTAACCAGTGGAGGGGATGAAGGAGAGGAGTGATATGAGTAGATTTGGGAGAACGGAAGATAAGTCCTGCAGCATGGTTTTGGACTCTCTGAAATCTGGATAACAAGTAGCTGGGGCGTCCAGTGATCAAAGAATTACAGTAGTCCAGCCTAGATAAGGCCAGGGAACAGACAAGGGTCTTTGTTACATCCTGAGACCAAAGGTGCCAAATACAGCTTACCCTACATAACTCCAAGTAACATCCCATCCAGTTTGCAAACTTTTTTAATTTCTTAATATTTTTTATCAGATCTTTCTTATAATATAATTGCATTCTTGATTTCTGATTCGGAATTTCTAGATTGATCAATTATATGGGTGTATGAATTTCGCTCACTCATCAAAACCAAAAAGAATATATCTTTTATAAGTATTTTCTTGTGTAATTTCAGGATTAGTGGATTATTAGTCTCAAGTTGACAGTTTTAGTTTCAAGGGGGTTACAGAGCATGCAGGTTGATTCATATGCACTACACCAGTGACCACATCTGCTGTACGAAAAATATATGTATAAAAATTTTTAAAAAGGCAGCTCATGCCTGACTCGTGTATGAATCTTATGCACTGATGAGCCTGTCCTAGGTTTGTGTAAAGCATTAATTCTTTCGCTGGTGACTGTAGTAGACTAGACAGTATGCTGCCATGTGCAACTTAAGTAATCATCAAGTGGTCATGTTAAAAGGACCGTTTATCACATTGTAACAAATAACAAAGCTTGACAGCTGCAGCCAGTTCTGTGCACAGTAGAACAAGGACAAACCTTCGTCACCTGAGCTAGTCTGAAGTGAACAAGTCCATTGTAGTGTTTTCACATGAATTGAATCCTGTGACTGAGAGCTTCGAGTCTAAAATGCTTGGCGCTGGGGAGCGTTTTTCACACACAATCCTGGCGGTGAAAGAGTTTAAAACATAAAAATAAAATAACATAAACAAAATAGACAAACAAATAAATACTTTGAAATGTAACTATAAGGAAGAGAAAGATTCATAGAAGACAAATGATTGAAATAAAATGAGGATGAAAATGGGCCTCTCTCAGAAAACATTTACGCACCGACACACATGCACACACTGACACAAGCATGCAAGTGCACACACACACACACACACACACTGCACGTGCAACAGTTTGCAGCCACATAGACACAAAGCCCAACTCTTTACCAACAAACTGAATCCTGGTCAAGAAGACTATTGAAGGTGTTGTGGTTAGGTGTGAATTGAACTCCGGACCAGTGTGTTGTGTAAGTGTGTAGGTGATGCATCTGCATTACACACACCCCTATATTTTTTTTTTTAAAGCAGATGTGGTATTATCTCTCTGGTATATGTATTAATCAGTCTGTACTTTTTAAATGCCTCATTGATTGAAACTGAAACTGTTCAAACTTAATGTAAACTGGCTGCTCCGGTGCTGAATTTATAAAACAAAACAAAACAAAACAAAAAACACTCTTTCCAATGCATAACATAATACAGTTTTCTGATTACAGTCATTTAGTAAATGGAGATTTGAAATAAAGAGATCAAATTTCAGTAGTAAGATATACAAGCATGGATGACTATTTTTAAAAACTATTTTCTTTGTTTTTATAAGAGTTGGACGTGGGTAGTAGCATGTATATAGTATACAAATTGTTTTGATTGATTTTATTGAATTATAATGACTGTAAATGTATCAGTTTTTCGTAGTGCTGAGGCAGTGTGGAAGACCAAAACAGTGCTAGTTCTGTATGGCCTCATAACATCATGCTTGTAGAAATACAGTCACCAAAATGAAACAAATTTTTGACAGTAGAAGTAAGTTGCAATGATGAAAAACACTTGCAGTGCAGCATACTGCATAGTTATAAGGTTTCTCATTTGAAAATGAAAACAATAAAACTCCAAAAGATTTTTAAATCAAAAACTTGTTATCATGTGAGCATTAGCAGGTGAGGTGAAAACATCAACATTGTATTATAATATATAAAAACCGGAAATACAGAGTTTGAACATGCTAGGGTAAACAGTATCAAACAATTATCACGATAATAACAAATACAAAAGTATAATATATAGTCTTGTGAATGAAAATTTGCAAATTACCTTTTTAGTGGTACTTTTCAGTGTTCTTTTCTCACCATTCAGCAGCAGAGAAAAAAAGGTGTATATTTTGTGGAGCTCATTTCTAGTTTTTGAAAACCTCCATCTGTTGCTGTTTTGTAGTTTTAATCATCAAAAACACACCAGATTTCAAAATTACAGCATGATCTTTCTGTTGTCATTGCTTTAGTATTTTGATTTTCATAAAATTCTGTACAACTACAGGGGCATCCGGGTCTTGTTTTGAGTCTTATTTATCATATTTCAAGCTGTTTACACATTTGCTGTAGACCAGTGATGTCAGCCGTAGAAAGCAAACTCAAATGAAGAACAAAAGGAAAATGAACAAAACAAGTAAAAAAACCTAAAAATAAAAAAAAACAAAAAAACAACTGAGTCAGATAAGTAAGTGAATATGTGAATGGATAAACAAACAGATAAATAAATTAATTAGGGGGTTTGAAAAAAAAAAGGGGGGGGGCACCAGATGATAGGAAAAAATGAAAGTGATTAGTTAAGGTGTGTGTCGGGGAAAAGTGGCGCTTGAAAGGTAAATATAAAACTGTGGTAGGAGAAATTGAAAGATGTGGGGGGAGGGGGGTTGGGGGGGGGGGGGGAATAGGAGGATGGAAGCCCCACAAAAAAAGGAAAAAAAGAAAGAAAAAAAATATGTGGGAGAAAAAGAGGAGGTTGTAGGTTTCACAAAAAAAACACACACACAACAACAACAAAAGATTATAAAAAGATATAAAAATGAAATAGAATTAATTGGGGCAAGTATTAGCTTAAGTGACTGAGAGAGTCGTCGTTTTCATCTGCAGGTTGGACAAAAGGTGCGACTTTTTTTTTTCTGCTGCTTTTGTCTGCTAAAACTAAAAGGCTCCAGACAAAATTATGGATGGGTATGCTTTTCAGGTAATACTCAACTGATGTTTTAACCCACATCTTCAGAATCTGCATCCTTTGGAATTTTAATGTCAACGTAGATAAATTTAGAATCAATGTCATGTATAAACATATAGCTCATTTTACTTCTTTCTTTTTCTTTCTTTCTTTTTCTCCCCAGTCTTACGCATTTTCCATTTTCCTGGTTTTAGAACTTTCAACTACAGGACACATTATGGTTTCCATTTTTTGGGAAGAGAACAGCTACTCATGACACTGTGTATCAAATTGTGTCTCTGCTGTGTCATGTTTGGATTACACTGTATAGAACATTTTCTGATCACATGATTGTTTTCAGGATGAAGAAGTGCAGCTGACGGAAGACAGTCTGTCATTTAGAGCCAGTGGAGATGGTGTCAAGGGAAACAACATGTACAGTGTACAGCTTTCTTTTTATCTGCCCATTGATCCGGAAGTAAGTCACTCCAGCTCAAAAGATTGGTTTTGCTTTTTGTGAAGTTGTGTGGTCAAACTATAAAGATGAAAATAGATCTGTCGAGCCAGAAGACACCATGTTGAAGTGGAGAGTTTACAATCAAGTTGTTTCAGGCAAGCAATGTAAACATTCTTAAGCTTCTTTTTTTTTCTTTTTTTCATTGAGCATTTCGGGGTTTTGTGTTAACACACAGGCAATTGGTTTTTGTGTGTGTTATCAATTTTATCCAAGAACAAGCTCTCATCTGGGTTCAGATCAATGGCAGGAATATATAACTTTAATGTTGTCTTTATGATCATTGGATATTTTCTTCTTTTAATGCTTTTTGATTAAAAAAGAATTCTTTGCTTCTGATATGTGTTTGATTATCAATCTTTATCTTTCATTTCATTTTGTATTAATACTATTATGTTTAAATAGAAAAGAAAAGAAATTTGAATAATAGTTGAAGTTTTGTGTATATGAAGCTACATATACATAGATAGGTAGATAGATATAGATATACACGTTTCTTTTCCCCAATCAACAGAACAGCCGGTACCGCAAGACGGACACGTGTGTGGAGTTCCAGATCAAGAAGACAGCAACAGAAACATGGCCACGGCTGACTGAAGCACGCATCAAACTGCCATGGCTGAAAATTGATTTTGACAAGTTCATGGTGGAAGGGGAGTCAGAGGAGGAGAACAATTCACAACAGGTACCTGACTGCTGTTTTCACTGATGGACACTGTGTGTGTGTGTGTGTGTGTGTGTGTGTGTGTGTGTGTGTGTGTGAGTTTGCTCTGAGTGTTTGCTGTGTGCGTGTACGTGTGTGTGTGTTCTGTGTATCTGGTATGTCTCTGTGTGCTTACCGGCTGCATGCATATCTTTTTTTTTTTTCTTCTTTTTTTTAACGTTTTTATTTAGAATTTTCCATTTTAACATTACAAAACATGCATCCACTTACACCCACACCCACAAAAAAAAAGGAAACTGGAGGAAAAATGATACAAGGATATATCAAGATTATCATAAAAGGAAATAATAGTAGAGTACACTGAATGAATTATCAAAAAAAAAAAAGAATTCATGTCTTTGTATTTTGTGTGTACATGTGTATGTGTTTGAATTCAAGCCATTGAAATGAGGTGTTATTGCAAATGACTAAACTTCAGATACTCTGATGACATTACCCAAGATCAGTATAGTGACTCTTGAATAGTTAATGACTCCTGCTGTTAAACAGATTGCAGGATTTCATGCGTGCTCAGGAGATGGAGGTGTTATTTGTTTTTGTGTTTCTTCAGTGTCCATTGTCTTCATTTTATTTTTAGAGGCTGTGCAAAAAGCAGTATGCACATGTAGATTTGTTTTGTTGGGTTTTTTTAACATAAATCTAAGAGGGCCGTAACACTTGGTATACAGCTTTATTAATTATCAAAAATCATTAAAAGTAAACCATTTATAATAGCTTTCTTTACAGGAGTTTGACCAGGACATGATAAAGAAGGTTACAGCGGAACTGGGAGACCCAGGCACAGCTAAATCTAGTGAGTAATTTGTTGCTTATTCTTTCGATATTGTGCCACTGATTTTTATTTCACTATTGTTTTCAAGCTGCTTAAACCCTTTCAGTGCCAGAGGATTTTGTTAAAAAGTGCTCTCCCCTTGCTAGGGAATTTTCAGGTTTCCGGGGTAATTAACTTAAAAACAAAACAAAAAAACTGTTGGAAATACATACAGTATAAAAGTAAACGTTTTGTGAAGGGAAATGAATGTGGATTTTAAATCTGGGCTCCCCCCCCCCCCCCCCCCCCCTAATTATTTTGAGTCTTGATAACTAATCAAGCATTTCAAAGTGAAGATAATAATTTTGATGCAGTAAAAATTATATCTAGCCAGCGGGACAAAGGGGAGGTTACCTACTTCCGGGAGGTTATCGGCCGTAGTTTCGTTTTCTCCACATGGGCGGATAGTAGTTTGCACAGGCAGGAATGTCAGACCCCTGCTGGAGTCTGCACTAGTTGGGTCACGGTAAGTATGTTATTTAAACGTAATTTTAGATAGAAAATTTCCTTTTCCACTCCACTGCATGGCCCCCAGAAAGAAAACAAAGTACAGCTGGAAGTGTCATGCTTAGTGGCTGATTATACGTGTAACAAAAATAAATAAATAAAGTGGCTTATAAGTTTATAATTGATTGTTAAGTCACAACACTTTTTTACATTTGTGTTGCAAATCCAGATGTTTGATTTGCACTGATACATTTCATTGTATCTTGTCCAGGCCCCACGGATTTCAAGTTAAACTACTTGGTGGCCTACAACCTGTTCCAGTTTGTGGGCTTTGCCTACATTTTCTTTGGGTTGATCATTTCCAACTTCAGAAAAGGTGTTGGTAAGTAGATGAAAGGGTCTTGGACTGGTGGTGACTGCTTCAGAGTATGAGCAATGAGCACATCCATATTCTCCAAAAATCGATACCTTACACCTTGCCTGCCAGTGATTGTTTTAAAAATTTATAACCCCTTTGTTTGTCATGAAAAAAAATCAGTGATTTCTTGTCATGACAAAAATATGCACCACTCTCTCCAACACAAAATTGTCTCCATGAAATTTTGTGTGATGGTCAGTTGGGACTTTTTTTTTCCCTGGGCCACATTTCCTGTAAAAGATTGTGGAAGACAGTAATATACACGTTTTAAAAATGTTAAAAATAAAACAGTAAAAAGGTATGAAATGTACAAATTTACGTAAACACACAACATGCAGAAATTCACCAAACCATTCTAAGCAGACAAATTTGACAGCTCAATGGCAACCAACCAGTGTTATACAAAGTAAAGTAAAGGACTGTCTGTTAATCTGTTTGTGACAGAGGCAAAGCACACAGCGTTTGAGATGGTGGGGACACTAGTAAAGGACTGTCTGCTGTCCTGTTGTTGACAGAGGCAAAGCACACAGTGTTTGAGATGGTGGGGACACTAGTAAAGGACTGTCTGCTGTCCTGTTGTTGACAGAGGCAAAGCACACAGTGTTTGAGATGGTGGGGACACTAGTAAAGGACTGTCTGCTGTCCTGTTCTTGACAGGCAAAGCACACAGCGTTTAAGATGGTGGGGACACTAGTAAAGGACTGTCTGCTGTCCTGTTGTTGACAGAGGCAAAGCACACAGCGTTTGAGACGGTGGGGACACTAGTAAAGGACTGTCTGCTGTCCTGTTGTTGACAGAGGCAATGCACACAGCGTTTAAGACAGTGGGGACACTAGTAAAGGACTGTCTGCTGTCCTGTTGTTGACAGAGGCAAAACACACAGCGTTTGAGACGGTGGGGACACTAGTAAAGGACTGTCTGCTGTCCTGTTGTTGACAGAGGCAAAGCACACAGCGTTTAAGATGGTGAGGACACTAGTAAAGGACTGTCTGCTGTCCTGTTGTTGACAGAGGCAAAGCACACAGCGTTTGAGACAGTGGGGACACAGCTGATGGTTTGCCAGGTGGCAGCCATTCTGGAGGCACTGCATCCCATGCTGGGGCTGGTCAGGACAGGTGTGGTGGCCCCTCTGGCCCAGGTAAGCATACCTGCTTGTTGTTGCTTGAAGTTGATCTTTTTTTCCCTTTTTTTTCCCATGCAGGGTGGTTTAGATATCTGCCATAATTATGTCAGTTTTTTTTTTTTTTTTAAGTACTTCAGTTTCTTCAGTTATTGAATACAATACAATGCAATGCGATGCAATGCAATGCAGTGCAATGCAATACAGTAGAATACAATACAATACAATATTGCTTTATTTCTACAATTATTGAATACAATACAATGTGCAATACAGTATCAATTTATTAATCCCTCACAGAGAAAACTTGTGTCTATTCAAACACACACCAAGAATCACATAACCGTCCATGATAAAAATGTACAGGATAAAACACATACATAAAAAAAGAGATATGAACAGCATTAAAAGATATATTACAATTTCTTTTTTTTTTCTTGTCTGGTCATTGATTTAACGTATATTCACTGACATTAACTTTTTTTTTTCTCGCTTATTTTGTGATGTGTGTTGCACTATGTCCCGATATTAATTTTTCTTTTCTTGCTTATTTTGTGATGGGTGTTTCATGCTATGTCCTGTTATTAACTTTTTTTTTCGCTTATTTTGTGATGTGTGTTGCACTATGTTTTGATATTAACTTTTCTTGCTAATTTTGTGATGTGTGTTGGATTATGTCCTGATGTTATCTTTTTCTTTTCTTGCTTAGCTTATTTCGTGATGTGTGTTGCACTGTGTCCTGATATTAACCTTTTCTTTTCTTGCTTATTTTGTGATGTGTTTTTGATACTTAGTCCTGATTAACTTTTCTTTTCTTGCTTACTTTGTGATGTGTATTTCATACTATGTCCTGATGATAACTTTTCATTTCTTGCTTATTTTGTGATGTGTTTCATACTAAGTCCTGATTAACTTTTCTGTTCTTGCTTATTTTTGGGATGTGTTTTTCATACAATGTCCTGATATTAACTTTTTTTCTTGCTTCATTTTGTGATGCGTACAGGTGCTGGGGAGAAACTTCATCCTCTTTGCGCTGATTCTGCAAGAGCCGCGGCTGCAGGAGCGGCCAGTGGTGTTCTACCTGTTTGTGGTGTGGTCGGGCATCGAGGTGGTTCGATACCCCTACTACATGCTGCAGAGCGCAGGCTGGGAACTGCGGGTGGTCACCTGGCTTCGCTACACCATCTGGATACCCCTCTACCCTCTGGGCATGCTTCTGGAAGGTACGGGGAAGGAAGTGGGGTGGGGGGCTGCAGGGCTGTGTTTGGGTGGCTTTGGGGTGGTTTGGTTCAGATATGTACTGATTATAGGTTTATTCTTTTTTTTTTTTTTTTCCATTAACTCACTCAGGACGACAAGTTTTCTCCCTTGTTTTTCCCAACAGACGGCCCATTTGTAAGGGTTTGGAAAAAAATTACAAAAAATATAAAATACTGTGTAAGAAAATGAAACTTTCAGAACTGGTTTATTACGTGTTGAGCTATTACATAAAAAAAAAAAAAATCAAATTTCTCATCTTATTTGTACAGTTTTGCCATATGTAGAAAATACTGCCAATTTTTCACCCTGAATCACCATACCCATGCTCGCTTTCTGCATTAAATTCGCTTTCTTCTTCGTCATCATCCACCTCTTCAATGTCCGACCCTTCAGTTTGTAGCATTTCAAGTACTTCGGCAACCCTAAAACATTGCCGTCACTGCCTTGTTCGCTTCACAACATTCTGAGAAGAGGCCGCTTTGCTAACAGGCTGGCACGCGAGCAGACGACCGGTCAGTGACTTTGTCAGCGTGTGTGTGAGACAGGCCACACATCCCAGACTAACCAATCATACTGTTCGATTGTGGAGTGGCACTCTGCTTGGCTAATCACAAAATCACGTGTACAGCGCATGATGGAATTTGACTTTTGGAGAATGCTATTCCATTCCTTCGTCCGGAAAGAGTTAATTAGTGTGTTTATTTCTCTGATTGAAATTTGTTGTTTCTGCATTAGTTTGTTAATTTATTCTAATTCTGTGGGTTTTTTTGTTGAAACAAATATGACTCGGGTGTTTTGTTGAGCTTTACGCAAGCACCTGTGTTTCATTTCCGGCCTTCCCTCCTTGTGGAATTAGTACACTCTTACACATATTTGGCCTTATTCATTCAGTATGCTGAGAATGGGCTGAAACAGCATGTACTGTTTTCTCCTTTTCAGCTGGTTTTTTTTTGTGTGTGTGCCACATGTTTTTATTTGTTTGTTTCTTTGTATACACCAGTGTGTGTGTTAGCTGATTTATTCATTTGTTTGCATGAATATTTGGTTTCATATATGAATACACTGATGTGTTTGCTGGTTTATTTGGTTTTATTTGGTTTTTTTGCACAAACGTTTGTTCCATGTGTGCATATACTGTTGTTTGTGTATATTGGTTTATTTGTTTGCACAAACCTTTGGTTCCATGTGTGAATACACTTATGTAAGTGTTTCCTGGTTGATTTATCTCTTTGCAAAAATGTTTGATTCATTCTCTGTGTGTTTTCACCGACATAAGAGAACCCTTTTTGTGTTTGTGCATGTACTGTTTTATCTCTTTGCACAAATGTTTGATTCATTCTCTGTGTTTTCACTGACATAAGAGAACCCTTTTTGTGTTTGTGCATGTACTGTTTTATCTCTTTGCATATATGTTTGATTCATTCTCTGTGTGTTTACACCGATATAGGAAAACCCATTTTGTGTTTGTTGTGCAGGTACCGTTGTGTTCATGGCTGTTCCTCTGTTTGAGGAGACTGGCTTCTTCAGCTTTTCCCTGCCTAATTCAGCCAACATGGCTTTCTACTTCCCCTACCTGCTCTCTGCATATCCTCTTATTTTAGCAGGGGGTGAGTATGTAATGAATTACTCTTTTTGTCACCACAGATTTCTCTATGTGAAATTTGGGCTGCTCTCCCCAGGGAGAGCGCATCGCTACACTGAGAGCGCCACCCTTTTTTTTTTCTTTTCTTTCTTTCTGCCTGCAATTTCATTTGTTTCCTTATTGAAGTGGATTTTTCTACAGAATTTTGCCACAACCCTTTTGTTGCTGTGGGTTCTTTTATGTGTGCTAAGTGCATGCTGCACATGGGACCTCGGTTTATCGTCTCATCCGAATGAATGTTGTATTATTGATTGCTATGCAATATCTTTGCCTTTTCTTTTCCATTGGCTCTACGTTTGTTTTGTGCCCACAGAGTTTGGTGGAGATAAGTATGTATATTGCTGGTTAGTGGTGTGTGTGTATTCAGAGCGGTCTCATTTTATTCATGTGTGGTATTCCTTTTTCTTCGTTCTGTATTGATAGAATGATGTTTTGCAGATCCAGTGCTTGTTGGCCTTCTGAAGCCTTCTACCTGAGAGCAAAACATTGCTGATGGTTATGAGACAAAATCTGACTTTGTGTCAGTTTTTGTTTCCTTGACATAACGATGTTGATGTCTCAAGTGTCTCTTGATATTGCCTTGACATAGTGTTACACGATGTTGACTTGGCATTTTGTAACTCATGATGCCTTGACATAGTTTTACATGACTTGACATACTGTTAAATGATATTGCCATGACACAGTGTTGCATGTTACTTCAAGGCTTGACATGTTGCCTTGAGGCTTGACATGGTGTTACATGTTGTTACATTGTGGTTTGCCATAGGGTTATGTGATGATACCTTGACATGTTGCCTCGAGGCTTGACAGAGTGTTACATGATGTTACCATGTTGCTTGGCATCGTGTTACATGATGTTACCTTGACATAGTGTTACTTGATGTTACCTCAAGGCTTGACATAGTATTATGTGATGTTGCCGTGAGGCCTGACAGTGTTATGTGATGTTGTCTTGATGATTGGCATAGTGTTACATGATGTTACCTTGTGGCTTAGCATTGTGTTACAGGATGTTACCTTGACATAGTGCTACGTGATGTTACCTCAAGGCTTGACAGAATGTTACGTGATATTGCCTCAAGGCTTGACAGAGTGTTACGTGGTATTGCCTCGAGGCTTGACAGAGTGTTACGTGGTATTGCCTCGAGGCTTTACAGAATGTTATGTGATATTGCCTCAAGGCTTGACAGAGTGCTGCGTGATGTTACCTCAAGGCTTTACAGAATGTTATGTGATATTGCCTCAAGGCTTGACAGAGTGCTGCGTGATGTTACCTCAAGGCTTGACAGAATGTTACGTGATGTTACCTCAAGGCTTGACAGAGTGTTACGTGATATTACCTCAAGGCTTGACAGAGTGTTATGTGATATTGCCTCAAGGCTTGACAGAGTGCTGCGTGATGTTACCTCAAGGCTTGACAGAATGTTATGTGATATTGCCTCAAGGCTTGACAGAGTGCTGCGTGATGTTACCTCAAGGCTTGACAGAGTGTTACGTGATATTACCTCAAGGCTTGACAGTGTTATATGATATTGCCTCAAGGCTTGACAGTGTTATATGATATTGCCTCAAGGCTTTACAGAATGTTATATGATATTGCCTCAAGGCTTGACAGAATGTTATGTGATATTGCCTCAAGGCTTGACAGAATGTTATTATGACGGGCGCAATAGCCAAGTGGTTAAAGCATTGGACTGTCAATCTGAGGGTCCCGGGTTTGAATCACGGTGACGGCGCCTGGTGGGTAAAGGGTGGAGATTTTTACGATCTCCCAGGTCAACATATGTGCAGACCTGCTAGTGCCTGAACCCCCTTCGTGTGTATATGCAAGCAGAAGATCAAATGCGCACGTTAAAGCTCCTGTAATCCATGTCAGCATTCGGTGGGTTATGGAAACAAGAACATACCCAGCATGCACACCCCCGAAAACGGAGTATGGCTGCCTACATGGCGGGGTAAAAACGGTCATACACGTAAAAGCCCACTCGTGTGCATACGAGTGAACTCAGAAGAAGAAGAAGACAGAATGTTATGTGATATTGCCTCGAGGCTTGACAGAGATGTGATATTGCCTCAAGGCTTGACAGAATGTTATGTGATATTGCCTCGAGGCTTGACAGAATGTTATGTGATATTGCATCAAGGCTTGACAGAGTGCTACGTGATATTGTCTTGAAGCTTGACATAGTGTTATGTGATTTTGCCTTGACTTTAGTGTTATGCGCTGTTACCTTGACATGTGTTGCATGACGTTACCTTGGTGCCTTGACATAGCATTATGCGGTGTTGCATTAAACTTTTACATAGTGTTACAAGGTGGCAGAATGGTTAAGACGCATATTTGCCAATATAGTGTCCATGAGAATCTGGGTTTGAATCCCACTCTTGCCTTTTCTACCAAGACTGGAAAAACAAACTGAGCATCTGATCATTTGGATTAGACCATAAACCAATGTCCTGTGTGCAGCATGCTCTTGGCACACTGAAAAAGAACCCATTGCAACAAAAATATCGTTCTCTAGCAGAATGCTGTAAAATAATCCACTCTGATTGGTACACAGATATATATGCATGCACTCTAGGCCTGACAAGTGTGTTGGCTTATGCTGCTGTCAGGGATCTGTCTAGCAGATGTGGTGTGGCGTACATAGGTTTGTCCAAATGCAGTGATGTTTCCTTGAGAAACTGAAACTTGAAACTTTTACATCATTCTGCCTTGATATCATGTATGGTTAGTCTTCCTCAGATCCTACCATAGACATAGGCTGGAGAAATTATAAAGCTATTTCATGATTATATGTCCATCAATCATTTCTGCCTCTCACTCTTATATAACTAGAAGCCAGCACATAACATATATCCATCATACTTTCCCCCCTCTCTCTGTGATATGAGAAGTGTATGCATGAAATCAGTCTGTGATATGTTTCAAACCTGTTGCAGTGGGCTATTTGCTTCTGCGCCACATGTACCAGCAGAGGAAAAAGAAAGTGGGACCAGGACTGTTCGCTCCCAGAATACCGGCCAAGAAGACAAGATGATGGCCTGATGAAGTGCTGTCAGCTTCATAGCGCTCATCCATTGCAGCCATCTTTCATACGTCCCGTTTCAAAGGACCTTGGTGTATTTATTTTTGTGTGTGCAAATCAAACGTGTTCATGTGTGTCTGCGTCCAAGTGAAGAACGAGATGAGTGACTGACAGGAGAATAGAACAGCGGAGATAGTAGGTGAACAAGTCATTGACATTCTGTACTTTTCATGGTATGCTCGTTTTAGATAGATCAGACTGTTGCTGCCAGCCAGTTTCAGCAGCTGTTCTTTACACATGGTAAAAGGAGCAAATTTTGTTTGTGGATGACGTGTAGAACAACAACAACAAAAATTGTAATACATTTTTATTTGGTTTTAGTAGTTTGATGTTTTACAAAGCAATGAACTTGGAGAGCAATAGAAAACATACAGACATAGCTCTTTACAAGGGTTGAGTTTGATTCTAACATGTATTCATCTTAAAATGGGAAGCAAACACATTGGAAAGAAAAAGAAATAAAGGAGAAAAGAAAAACAGGAAAAGGAAAAAAAACCACTTTCATAAGACCACTGGTAAACAGACTGGTAGACCAAGTTGACAGACAAATTGTACATACATTGGATATTATAATGTTGTCATTCATTTGTTATATTTTGCAAAATATATCAAGGACCTCATTTGTTCATGGTAAATGAACATTTGCATCCATTTCTTGCATGACCACATGAAACAAATACCAAATACAAAACTGAACAATTACGGGTGATAGTTTTCATTGATCATAAAAGGTAACTAATCAGTTGTGATCAATAATTCATATGGCAACCATCTGGCAGAGAAAGTGGCATGGTGAAAGTTAATATGGGCATTATAATTTATATTCTTTGATTTTGTCATGAAGTTTTAATATATCAGAAAACTTGTGGAAGGCTGTCAATTTTACTTTAATGCAAATAGTATTTTGCAAACAGTATAATAAAACATCCACTATATTGTGTGCATGGATAAAGCAAGATTTCCAGTCGTGATAAGAGTTTGAAACAGAGTGAACAGTTCATGTGTCTTTTGTTCTCCACAGTAAGATCATATTTTAAATTCATTCATTTACAGCAGAATTTATTTCCAGCACAAGTCTGGAAATATAATATTTTTCTTTGAAGCATACATGTAGAAATGATTGGCCATTATTGTCCAAAAACTCTGCAAGACATACACATCATGGTCACTGAATAATCTGGATATGATGTATTTTGTCCCAATGAGCACACCATTGTAAAATCACAATGGCTCAGCAAACAGTTCCACTGAATGTTGGGGTTTAAATTTATAGCAAACGTCATAAATTTTAAGTATATTTGTCCATAATTGGTTATAAATTTTGAGACCATATTTATCAAAGAGTGGCCACAGGAGAAGTTACATTGCAGCAGATGCTTCCACCTGTTGTTTAACTTTCAGCTTTGTGAATCCAATAGAGCTTCAAAGATAAGAATTTTTTGTTTTTTGAATACATATTTATGGGCAATTTTACAACTAATTTTATCTGGTTTCTTATTCAAAATAAAATTGTAACAAATGTGTTGACATGCATAAAAAGATACATCTTGTGGGTCTTGCAAAAGGAAAAATAAAATCAAAGTGTTTTCAAACATACACTGCTCTTGCCATTCATCAAATGTGCATCGCAAATGCAGAATGTCACCGTATTGTCCTAGTTCTGGGAAACAACAAGAATACATTGGAATCCCACCTTTGTTTCAGTACCATCTAGTCTGACTCCATGGACACTGTTTTCCTATAATGTGCAGTGACAGTGGTGGTTTGTGTCTGCTTTGTCATAAATTGTCAGGTTTTCCTTGTCTGGTGTGAAATCTGTTGAAGGCAAGAAAACCACTCCCTAAAAGTGTGCACTGGTTTAGTCCCTTTGACTAGACAGCTGCACCCATCTAACCTGCTGAAGCTGTGTCTGACTGGTCTAATGCTATGGTCTAGTCATGAACAGGATATTCTAAAACACATCTTCAGACCTCAACAGGCTGTGTCTGTTAAACCTTTATTGTGTACATTTTGTTAATTTATTCTGTGACCTTTGATCATTTGTCACTATATACAAGGGTTTTCTGACATTGCATTGCATTGCCGCATTGCATTATTTTTCATAGAAGTGTGTGAAACAGACATGAAAGATTTTGAATATGAAAGGGACTGACATTTTCCAGTTACTGGTTAGTCAGGTAAAATATTTTGCTGCAGGTTCTCAGGAGGATTTGTGTGTGTGTGTGTGTTTCTGTGATACCTGCTCAGTTCGAGTTCATCAGTTGTATAATTGAGTAACAGAAAAACTTGCTCAGCCTCCTATCACATATAGGAGATGATCATCCGAGTTCCAGATATTTTGATTGATTCAAGCCATATTTGTGAAGTTTTATTTATTATGTATTTTCAAACTTTTGCAGTTTGTGAGTCCCTCAGTTAGCAAGTGTTGAGATGTCTTGATGTTGTGGTCTGTTGTTTTAATCTTCGACAATATCAAAAATACTGCGGGAATGAAACTTATCCCGCTAGTATATACATGTGTTCTTTTCAGCAGTGAATGGATACGTCTGATATTTTTGCTCATGATTAGCTGTCCTTAAATGATGTTCCTGTAATTTTGAGAACACCTGCACACATTTTTAGTCAAAGTTCAGTCCGTGATTTGACCCACAGACTTGGTCATGCATTTGTGTGTGTGCAAGTGTCTATGTATTTTACATCTTTATTACCCGGTTATGGAAATTAAGAATATGCACACAAAACTTTTGAGAAGCATTCCAAATCCTTTAAAACTGAAAAAAAAAACATACCTACCACCTGAATACTTCAAGCATACAGTATGTAAAATAAGCATATAAACCAGACATGAAATAATGTTTGCATTTAGAGCCTTACTTTCAGCCATACTTCCAAGCAATTCCACAGTGGAAATGTGATGGAAATATGACTGGCAGAACACACACACACACACACACACACACACACACACACACACACACAATATCTGTCAACATCCAGATCTCCAATTTGGAGGAGTGTAATTTTGGGATGGGATGGGGAAATTGTGTATAGGTGGTTTGATAATTTCTGATTTTACCAGTCAACTTTGTTTCATTTTTTTAATTTTGCTCTGTCAGTCTGTGCTGTTTCATTTCGTTTTCCGTCATTTTCTGTTGCGACATATATAATTTCTTTGTGATTCCTTGATCTCACTGTTCTAAATACTGCTTGAAAAGAGTTGCATCAACTGCTGGAATGCAGCCTGGCTGTTGACATGTTTTTACACACACACACACACACACACACACACACACAGCCTGGCTGTTGACATGTTTTTACACACACACACACACACACACCTCTGCAGACACATGGAAAATAAATGGATGGATAGAAGGCACAAATATCGATCTAACCTCCTAGAATCTGACAGTTTTCAGATTTGATGAATATTTCCAACTAACAGTTTCATGAATAGATAAATCTTGATTATCATATTGACAGGTTTCTGAGTAGATAAATCTTGATTACTGTATTAGTATTTTCAGTATTTATCATGTTTTTTATTTCAGGAAATACTTGGCAGACATTGTTGAGCTTCCACTTTTTATTTGTGATCAAAAGTCTGAATTTGATTTGATGAATAGGGTCAGGCAAAATCAGAAATCCTTTGCCATGAACTGGACATTGACTGCAACTCCACAGATTTTGTATTAATAAATTCAGCATTGGTAACATTGACTGTAACTTTCTTTGTCGCATGGGCAGTTAGTGTGTGGTAATTTTGTTAAAACTTGCAGTTTTCAAACCTTTGGTCTTTCTTTCCTTTTCTGTTTTTTTTCTTTTCATCTCTCTCTCTCTATATATATATATGTATATATATTTATATTGTATTTGTATTTTGTATTTCTTTTTATCACAACAGATTTCTCTGTGTGAAATTCAGGTTGCTTTCCCCAGGGAGAGCGCGTCGCTACACTGCAGCGCCACCCATCTTTTTGTATTTTTTCCTACGTGCAGTTTTATTTGTTTTTCCTATCGAAGTGGGTTTTTCTTCAGAATTTTGCCAGGAACAACAACCCTTTTGTTGTTGTGGGTTCTTTTATGTGCACTAAGTGCATGCAGCACACGGGACCTCGGTTTATTGTCTCATCCGAATGACTATATATATATATATATATATATATTCATTTGAATGAACTCAGATGTAAATCTTAAAATGTGATATATGAGAAGTTACAATTCTGTTAAATTGTGTTGATTTACAAAAGGATTTCATCTGAAATGGTCAGACCTGATTTTAACACACAAAAACATGAATTTCAGACAGTAAAGATAAGTTATAATATGGTTAAGTTTGAAATAGCCTGTCCATCAAATGTACACAAAACAGTAAACATTCTGACAGTAAAGATGATTTTTCACAGAAAAAAAAATTTGAATTGTTAAAAATACCAAGTTCTTAGCAATTTAGTTAGAAATCATTGATAGAAATTTTGCAGAATCACCCCCTCCCCTGCCCCCCCTCCGCCCCCATCCCCCCCTTCACCCCCCCCCCCCCCCCACACACACACACACACGCACACACACACACTTACAGAGAGGGGTTAGTTAGCATAGTCATGCATCATATTTGAGACAGGATAGCTTCTTTTTTTTTTAGCATGCCCCCAGAGAATTATTGGCATGGCAGAATCAAACAAACAGCGCCACAAAATAAAAAATAAATTTCCCCTCAGGCCTTCAAGACCAGAACTGAGGCCTGGCTGCGAGCCTCAGACTCGGAAAAGCTACAAGACCCTTTTTTTGTTTTTCGTTTTTGTTTTTCTGACTGATGCTCAATGAGGCCTGGTTCCCCCTAGGGCTTTATGGTCATACATAGGCATCAGTCTCCTAGAGCACACCCCCCATTGTGGATTGTTGCCCTGTACAGGGATTACCACAGGACTGTAGACAAGACAGGACAAGATCTGTAGGGCCGTGCACCCTGTTCCTGGCGAACTGCACAAAACCGTTGTGTCCGTTGGAGAGTAGAGATGAGCTGACAGGAATAATTATGTCCAGTTTGTATTACAGCTGACTGAGCTCTTGTCAGACATTACTCGTTGCAAGTGGCCATGAGACGAAGGTGTGGAAGGAAAACTGAACACAGAATGAAGCAGCAATATTGGCAATTAATCATAGGAGGAGAGGGGGTCCGGGGTGCTGGGGGGGGGGGGGGAGTACTTTTAACAGTCGGCGTATAACTGATTCATGCTTTGACTGCCAAGGAGATTAACTGAAACAAACCATCGATTATGTATTTCAAAACAAATAGCAACTTCGCAATGCTCTTTTGAAACCATTATTATATTTCATTGGTTTGTTGTTTTATTGTGCCTTAAATGAAAATAAAAGTAAGTCTGAACAACCACTGACATGCAGTCAGGTCACGTCTACAGAGAGACAGACAGACACTGGAAAGACAGAGACAGATCAGAACAGGTAACTTGTGATATTAGGGAAAAATCAGGCTGGGTATGTTTTTCTTATCTCTCCTTGCTATTCCAGAGAATGCAGGGTGCACGCGCGTGTACACACACACACACACATGTTCACACCGGCAGAGCTGTGTTTTCGCGGATCCTCGACAAAGCCCCTCAAGGTCAAGGTAGCCTGTGCTGGTGTCATCGCGTTGTCCATTGGTGGCGGTCTGGCTAACACAAAAAAAAAAAAAAATTAAATTCGTACATTTTATCACGAGCCGCCCGTGCAACACGCCTTGAGTGTTTCAGGTTTGTGAACTCAGTCGCACAAGCTCAGGGAGAAGAGACCGGTTTGAAAGAACCGGCGGAGTTGCATACAAGGAGGGCTTTGACATAAAATGTGATGTCGGACATGGTGCAGAAAAACAATTCAGGGGACTTCCTTCCGTAAAGTGATCACAGTTAGGACCTGACTATTCTGTCGCTGAATAAAAGGGGTCTGCGGAAGATACGTTCAGGTCTACATGGGTTTCTTTAAAAAAAAGAAAAGAAAAAAAGAAGGTATATTCTGGTATTTATATCCTGGAGACCATCGACACAAAGGTGTCGACTGAGCTGGCCTCCACAGATCTCTGGGGCAAGGCGTTCCAACCCCGGATGGTACGTGGGAGGAAACCAGCCTGCCTATATCTAGTTTTGCAGAAGATTTGCTCCAGCTGCTCAGTGTGGGTGCGTCTCTGCCGTGGTGGTGGTGATACCAGTTTTTCTTTCAGTGAATCCATGCTTACGTAATTATGCTTGATTTTATACAGCATGGTCGGTCTGGCTGTTTGGCGGCGTTGTTGCAGGGAGGACCATCCAAGGTCTTGTAGCATTGCTGATACACTCGAGGTGTTTCGGTAGCGTCACAGCACAAATCAGCAGTGTTAGCCAAGACCCCCACCAAGGGTCTCAGGCCATACAACAAATAAAAAAGATAGAATTCTCGACATTTTGGATGAAAACCAAAAAAATGATATAAACTGGATTTCGCTATTCTTCACATAGCCTCGTTATTTACAGTGTGAACTGTTCGTTTTTTTCTTTTTTTTTTTCACATGGTGAGGGAAATGTGTATAAGTCTTGTCTTCAGTCTGAAAAACAAGGAACTGTGCGTGTTCATAGCTCGTCATGCAAGGACAATATTCGAAATGGTATCCGTCGAAGAGGACGAAATGCACATGCTGACGTGGATTTTCAGATTGTTTGCCCACGGAAGGAAGGTAAGGTATGTTTCTTTATATACACTTGATTGCTGACTGATTGGCACTGGAGTGTTAGATACTTCAATTCGACACATAGCTGAAAATTAGCACATGGTGTTACAAAAATTCACCTGTCTCCAGCACGTCTGTAGCCTACGTGTAATTGGCAATGTTGTCAAAAACTGGCGGGTCTAATGGTAAGGTCGTTTCATCTGTGCACGAAAATTGTCGGCAAAATAGATCCCTGAATTCAGACCGCTAAAATAGGACTTTACCACCAAAAACGTACATCGGTGAATTTTTAGTACATTGAAATGCTCCTCACCCTCTATTCAGATCATAGATGTCTGGTCCCAGGTCCAGGGGAAATGAGTATCTTATGAATCGGATCATCAGGAACGGGGCGATTTCCCGTTGTACAAAAGGCCTCTTCCAGATCTCCAGATCCTAAAAGTTTCAGTTTACAGTTTAAAAGAGGTGCCAGACAAGGACTTATAGGTAATAAGTCCATGTGTGTCAAAGCGTGCGCATTGACCCATACACGCTACACCACATTTGCCAGTGAAAAAATGAAAAGAGCAGATGCCCGCCTGGGCAATATTCCTCGAGACGGAAACTGAACGCGCTGAAATCTTACCCAAGATTTGTGCCAGACATCAACATACGGTGAGTAATGATTCCCCTGTACTCCCATTTCGTCCAGCAGTTGTTGCGCAGGGGCGACGTCAGTTTTGTCACGAAGTTTATTTTTTATTCGCCCCTTCTAATTCTGCATTTATTTAGTAATCTGACAAGCGTGCGGTTCATATATATCATCATGTTCGCTGTTGCACACTCGTCACGAGCCGCACTCGTACTCGGCTGACAGGTTGTTTAGATAAGACTCCTGCAGTCGCACCAGTGTGCGCCGCCGTCAAGAAAATTGTAAAAGAACAATTAGCTCACTCAGTACGGCCAGTCCTCTCTACTCCTCTACACAGACCCCTCGGATGTCCAGTGGGTGTCTGAATGACCCAACCTTTAGCTTCCGTCGTCAGAATTGTGGTATTCTTTGTCAACATTCACCTCTTCAGTATAAGAGCCTTCCGCTTGCAATATTTTGATGGTAATTGGGGTGAAACGCTGTTAACGTCGTCTCTTTCGCCGTTCGTATGGAGAGAGTTAAAGGGAAGCTACATTTCAAAATATCTTCCCTGGGCTGAACCAAATAGCTGGGTTACTTCCCTTACTTAACGATTGAGGTGAAATTCCATTGACCAAAAGAATGCTGCGAAATTCACATGCGAGGAATTCATGAGAAGAAAAAAAGAGCCGTCCACCCACAGACACGAAATTTACCCACCAGTTTTGATTGAATCATGGCGTCCGAACAATTAAAGCAAGGAATATGTGTGGGAAATAAGAATTTTGAATGCAGTCCTGGGTTGGAAGGCTGAGAAACGCGGAGCAAAGAAGCATCTATTTGGGGTGAACAGTAATTCTTGAAGCCCTGGCTGCTGCTGCTTCTGCGTTCACTCGAATGCACACGAGTGGGCTTTTACGTGTATGACCGTTTTTACCCCGCCATGTAGGCAGCCATACTCCGTTTTCGGGGGTGTGCATGCTGGGTATGTTCTTGTTTCCATTACCCACCGAACGCTAACATGGATTACAGGATCTTTAACGTGCGTATTTGATCTTCTGTTTGCATATACACACGAAGGGGGTTCAGACACTGGCAGGTCTGCACGTGTGTTGACCTGGGAGATCGTAAAAATCTCCACCCTTTACCCACCAGGCGCCGTCACCGTGATTCGAACCCGGGACCCTCAGATTGACAGTCCAACAACGCTTTAACCACTCGGCTATTGCGCCCGTCGAAGCCCTGGCATCAAAAGGCAACTTATAACAACCAGGTCTTGGAACTTGGTTTTGATGCAGATTTCAAAAATCAAACTCGGTGACACTGAAGTGAAAGCCATTTGCTCTAGTAATAGGTCAGGTGTTGGGGAATCTCATCGGATACAGCCTCATGAATATCAGTAATGAAGAGTAGGAAAATTCGAAAGCGAATTTCGCCGGCGTCGGTTTTTCGGGTCGATGGAACTTCAGCTTTACTACGAGTGCGATTTCACACGTGGCGCAAACATGCCCGGATTCGTATCAGTCACTCTTTATATATATATATATATATATTAAAAGATCTGTAAAGTGTTCGCCGCTGAACAAGACATTGAGTTGCACTGAAAATTGTGCGAACGTATGCGTGTGTGTCTGCATGCGTGCGTAGGTGTTTTTTTCTGCATATAATTATAACACAATTATTTGCCATGTATTCCCTTTGCAATGTTACAGGCTGTGATGTTGGCAGATTCATTGGGGGCTGTTGTTTGAGGGACGTGGTGGCGGGGTCTCCACTCTGGGAGGGACGCTCGCTCAGTCTGGCTCCGCGACTAAGCCATTATTGTCGTTAGTAGGGGGCTTAGTAGGTGGTGTCCTAAGAATGTCAAAACAGAACAGGCACCACTGAACACCACCGAAGTGACTCAGCAGCAGTGCAGGGTCTCCTCTGGCGTGTGGCCTCCTGGCGGCCTAACATCGATGGTTCTCTGTGGACTGCCGACTCTGGAACTGCGAAGGACGAACCCGGGTGTGGCCATGTATGGGGGAATCTAAATGAGCGGCGTGGGAGTAATGCCACTGAAACGGTGTAGATGGGGCAGCAAAAAAAAAAAAAAAAAAAAAAAAAAAAAAAAAAGTTACAAGCTGAGAGTTCGGATGGCTGTTTATGAGTGTGTGGTGGCAGTACATGAATAGTATGAGGAGTGTGTACACTTAAGTTGCATTTCGTAAGATTTTGTCCCATGTGAGTCATTATGATGAATAATAATAAACATATTATTATTGCAATATTCACTATTTTTCTCAAGACGGAATGAGCAGTGTTCACAAGGCGTTGACGGTCACTCCGCCAATCAAAGGAGTGGAAGGGGGAAAGTTGATATTATTCTGTCTTATTAGTCTGGAAGTGGCAGAATGGTTAAGACGCTCAGCTGCCCGTTCTCCCAAGTTTGACTGGAAAATCAAACTGAGCGTCTAGTCCTTCGGATGAGACGATAAACCGATATCCCGCGTTCAGCACGCACTTGGCGCACTGAAAAAGAACCCATGGCAACAAGAGTGTTGTCCTCTGGCAAAATTATGTAAAATGAAATCCACTCTGATAGGTACACGAAATACAAGCATGCACTCAAGTGCTTTGGCTTATGCTGCTGTCAGGCATCTGCCTTGCAGATGTGGTTTAGCTTATATGGATTTGTCCGAACGCAGTGACGTCTCCTTGAGAAACTGAAACTGATTAGTAAGCTTATATGGATTTGTCCGAACGCAGTGACGTCTCCTTGAGAAACAGAAACTGATTAGTCTTACTATTACTTAGTCTTGTACTGTTGCGCAGACCTTTGAACTAGCACTGTCAGGCGGAGAGAGAGCAGCCACTCTGACACCAGTGACGGAGCCGACACACGTGGACGTGCTGACTGCAGAACGGGGTGAGGGAAGGGCAGTGGTGACCCAGGACAGTGCCACCCGTCATCGAGACCAGCTCCACACCACGTGCTGCCCGTGCAAGACCACCGTTCTCAACAGGTCAGTGTGTAAATGGCAGTACATTCTGCGTTTCTCGCAGCACCACCTTCACCTGAATGGTCAGCCTGGGGAGTTGTAAAGGTGGCGATGTGTCAATGTAAACGGCCAGGTGATAACTCCAATCAGACCTCTGTTGCCTTCCCGGCCATCCACGTCGTCTGACTATTCACCACTGACCAGAGGGACTAGAGAGAGAACGAAACGAAACGAAACTCTTTATTCAGTATAGGCCAAAGCCCCTTCTGAAGGGGATCCAAATACAAATGACATTTATAATGAACAAGAGAATAAATGAAGTACAAGCAAAAATGAGTTGACACATCCTTCAGGTAAATCATTGTCGTAATCAATGCTTTCAGAAACAATTATCTTCATTCTTGAACTGCATTAGCGCGCCTCTTGAAGGCTTTATATAAATATATGGATAAATTCTCATGTTATTTTGGTTTGTCATCAAGGTACCATGAAAGAGACATGGGTTGAGAGAGAGAGAGAGAAAGAAAAGAAGAGAAAACTCGTTACCCCACAGTGGTGAACACGGAATTTTGTATGTGCTTTGTTATACATTTTAAATTATATTTTTGTATTATTTTTGACTGATTTTGAAAAAAAAAGATTTTCTTATATTGTTGTGGTTTTTTTGTTTGGGTTTTTTTTTTTTTTTTTTTTTGCATTAACGTTTGATATATTGAATTGCTTTGTGGTCTATTTGCTGTGCAGAGATGAAGCAGACAGCAAGAATCTCCAGAGACGCACCAAAACGGAATGGACCCCATCATCTGTGACCCAGGACACAGAGGAAGCAGCAGTTCTCTGTCGTGTTAACAATGTACCCCACCCCACCCAGGTAAAACGAGTTCGATAATAATGTTGCACAGATTTCTGCCAGTCTATCTCTGGCCTGCTGTTGTGGTTGTTAAGGGGTATATGGTGCACAGGCTCATGCCGTTTGTCATTGGAAGTTAGCTCACTGTACAGACAGATCATATATTGTGTTCGTTCAGTGACCCTGTCAGACCTGTCTGCAGAAAGCATGTTGTAGGACTGACAGCACAGTGGCGTCACGTGCCGGACTGGAGGTCCGGTGGCCATGACAATGTCTTGTGACGGGAACCAGGGTCCAGTTAGGCAGTATGGACAGCGGTGGTATGGGAAGGGGAGGCGAGGGGGGATGTCGTAGTGGTTCAGGCGTCGTGTGCGACAAGCATGGAATAGAAACCTTGATAACTTCTTTAAGACGGGACAGTGAGAGGGATCCAGCCCGATTCACCTGTTTCAATTTCGCCTACACTCTGAATGGCCCCTTGAGAGTTTGCCAATTCACCCTTTCTCAAACACTACACACACACACACACATATTTGGGAATTTTAAAAATTGTTTGAGTACATGTATCAGCGCACAGTACCAGCCCGATGGGCAAGAGAACAAAGAGGCGGGCACACACAGACACAAACAAATGAACGTTTAGAGAAGTTGAAAACTGTATGAATTGGAGGAGGTCTCTCTCACAGCTGTTGGACGACAAACCATTATGCATTTAGCTTTTAGACATTGCTGTCAAGTACCACATAAACTGAATAGAATGCGTGTCCGTGCGTGCAAAATGGATGTATTGTGGTGTGGTTTTCATCGCTGTTGATTTTTTTAAATAAAAGAGAAACTGGTGTCGTTTGGAGTACGCTGGTGAACTGAGAATAGACTTCTAGTGGTCACCAATTGAGCGATAGGCAAATCGAGAATAGGCGAAATAGGAACATGCAAATCGGAGTGACATGTGAGAGGCTTGTGCTGCACGCCTCGGAGCACCTGCCGTTTGTGAGGGAAGACCACGTGGCACTGGGACTGGAAGACAGTAGTTAACTGCTCCCAGTTGGGTAGGAGAGAATGGTGACAGGAGTGTGTCAAGCATCGCTTTACATCATCAGTTTTCTTAAAACAAATTTTCTTGTGAAATCTTTTGAATACGTTTCCCACATAAAATGGGAAACACGAAATCAACGCGTGGCCCGGTGTGATATCATCCTTGTTTTTTAGCAAATCTAAATTAAAAGGTTCAAGGGCCCATGTTCTTTTACGGCCATAGGGTTGAGGATTTATATTTCAAAGTGTCAAGGACTCGGCACAGAAAGACAGGTCCCAGTACTCTCCTTCCTTCCGCCTTTTTTTTTTTTTTACACCTTCCCCGACTGAAGTGGGCTGCCCCATTCACACTTGGATGGAGTGAGAACAATAGGAGTAAAGTGCCTTTATTTGCAAATTTACCATAAATCAATCTGACCATGTGGTGTATATCGTTTAATGCATGCTTGTACATCGTTTAATGAATGCTTGTACGTGGGACCCTTGTTTGACGTCTCGTTTGAAATACTTGTACCCAGACCACCGTTTAGGCCTTGTGGAAACTGAACTTTGGTGATCCAGGCAAGACTGATACCTGGGTACTGTCGTCTACTTGGCGATCCTGTGTGTACAGGGCATGCGCTGCACAGGAGTTGACTATCAACTTGAGTCAGTCAGTGGAGACGTGTTAGTGAGAGGAATGGTAAAGTCCAAGTTTCTGCCTTCTCAATCCAAAAATGACACTTTTACACATGCACAGTACAGTGCCCGGGTTGTGAGTGACACTTTTACACATGCACAGTACAGTGCCCGGGTTGTGAGTGACTCTTTTACACATGCACAGTACAGTGCCCGGGTTGTGAGTGACTCTTTTACACATGCACAGTACAGTGCCCGGGCTGTGAGAAGAGGGAACGTGACGGTTGAGCATCATGCTGCACAGGAGCGCTGTGTCATTGGACTGGAACACGAAGTACGAGCATTCCGTTCTGGAACTCCGAGAAAGACTGGGTGTCGGAGGTCACTGCACCTCTTCCAGACAGACGTTATTGTTGGTCCCTCTGTTTTGTGTATGACGCTCTGTGTTAAATGTTATGAACGGTCAAATTCGCACGTTAAAGATCTTGTAATCCATGTCAGCGTTCAGTGGGTTATGGAAACAAGAATTTACCAGGATGCATATCCCCCGAAAACGGAGCATACACGGCGCGGTAAAACAAAACGGTCATACACGTAAAATGTTACATGTTTTGTATGTATGTGTGCGTGCCTGAAATGATTGAACGACAGGAAACGCATGAAAAGCACCCATGGCAGCCGTCTGTTGTGCAAATGACCATGTCTGTAAAGCGCTTAGAGCTTGGTCTTCGACCGACGATAGCCGCTGTATAAATATCCATATTCATTCATGTCATCTATTCAGCGTCCTGTTTATTTTTCTCACTGCTCCCTGACAAGGCAGATGACACACTTTCATCAACAACAAACATGAAAAAAAAAAAGAAAGAGGAAAAAAAACAACAACAAAAAACCAATGGAGAGCTGTGAAGAAGGCGCGGAGGAGCAGCCTGTGTCCTGGACCGAGGACTGAAGTGAAACGGACTTGGACTGAGTGTCCTCGTCGTGTGTGTGTTGTTGTCCTTCGCAGTTAGTACGTGTGTGTGAGTGAATGTGAATTTTTTTTAATATAGTTTATTTTGTATATAAATATTTGCAAAGATATCCGTCTCCTGTGATTCTTTTTTATACTCGCGAACATGGCTGACTGAGGAGCGAGATGTGACGTTTTCGGTTAAAATCTAAACAGATATGAATGGATGTCTTAACACACCTAGTCACTGTATGGACATCAACATGGGGAATACGGTCCTTGTCACTGTTCCTGGGGGGGGCGGGGGGGGAAGAACGTTGACTGTCTTGGAACGTTCACATCGATTTCTGAAAAATAGGGAGTCCGCAACAGAATGAAGATTGAGTGAAAGTACATAGATGTAGAGGAGAAGTAGGAAGTTGTGAAATCAAGTATTTCATATTATATTTTCCAAAGAAAATGCATTGCAGTATGATACTGACTTTGAACCAGTGAGGAGGGTTTAGCAGGTGGGTTGTGATAGGCCCTTAAATGTGTGTTTACACATCAGTGGGGACAGATTTACCTATGAGACTATCTGCGCCGTTTTAACCTTTGAGGATTAATAGCTTGGTAATATACAGTTCCAATAACGAAGCTGAATTTGTTGTTCAGAAAGTATAGCTTTGCAATTAACAGTTTTTATTTTGCCTTTGTGTGTGTCATACACAAACTTGACAGAAGACACCCGATACCAGAATGGCCAAGTTCAATAGAAAATATAGAATTTTTCGCCTGGATTTTTTTTTTTCCGATGACTGCGAAAAAATGTAAAAAGATATTTCCCCTTTATTAATGGTATACTGGAGTAACAAATTGTTGACAGATTATGACAGCGTTCCCTAACCATCCATCTCAAAACATGTTATCCGCACTAACATCGCTTCCTTTTTGTTTAAATCTGGTTATTTTACCTCTTCCCCAGCTGAGCTGTGGCTGATCCACCAACAATACTGATCAAACCCCTTCATACAAACCTGTGACAGTCGATAGCCCAAACATGGCGCCTGCCTTGCAGAAAACCAATCCGTCTAATAGGCAGAAACATCCCCGCCAGCAGCCAAAGCAGCAAGGCAGCAAAACGGCTATTTGTAACACCATTCATCCCCACAATTCGCAGTTGACGATAGATTAGCTCCCTTCCTGCGCTGACAGCAAGATTAAATAGCAGAGCTTTTGTCTTATTTCCTGCCTTATGTTTTCACGATTCACCGCCGTGCGGACGCATTAGCCCGCTCTAATTAACAGCTGCCAATTTCCTTAATTGCTGCGAGCTCGCGCGACTCAGCGGAGAGCGATCGGACGGCAAGAGTTACAGGCTGCACGTCATTAGCTTAATGGAGCAGTTGCGGCGATTTTTGTGACTGTGAATTTATGCTGAAATAACACATGCTGTTCTGATATCGCCTGTCACGAAAACCGATTTGTTTCTCTCGTGGTGGTAGATTCATGAGCAGTTTTAGTCAAGACTATGGGCGCCCAATACATTGTTCCCAAGTCGTGTGTGTGTGTGGTGGTGGTGTTGAGAGGACGTCAACTCTGGGTGTCAACAGAACCTTTGTGATGAGTACAGGTGGCTTGAGGGATTGGATGGGGACCGTTCACAGGTGATTCCAGCTTTGTTACATCCCCCCCTTTGTTTTATGTCCCAGAACAAAAACCAGTCCCAAGGGGAGGCTCATTTTACATTGGCGGTGAACTACTCCCAATCCACTGAGTTTTATGAGCTGCTCTTTTGTCTGTGTGATGGAGGGGGAGGGGGGTCGAGGGAGTAATGAAAGGACGGGAGAATACATGGTTTCTTCATCAACTGTTATATTTCGTTCGCATGTATTCTGCAAAACAAGTGTTTGATTTGACAACGAAGGCTGTGGGATTATATAAACAAAACAAAACAAAAAACCGCTTTAAATATAACGATGACTCTTTTACAAGTGTTACAAATGGACTAAAAAAAATATATATATATATATATACCAAAAAGGTTATGCATACAGGCTTCCATATCACATCACCGGAGAACACAAAGTTGACATTCAGAGCTGTCCAAGATGGTACCTTTGATGTGTCGTCACCTTTCCCTACCTCTACCACCTTCACAGTGGCACAGACTGGTTTCTGTCGTCACCTTTCCCTACCTCTACCACCTTCAGAGCGGCACAGACTGGTTTCTGTCGTCACCTTTCCCTACCTCTACCACCTTCAGAGCGGCACAGACTGGTTTCTGTCGTCACCTTTCCCTACCTCTACCACCTTCAGAGCGGCACAGACTGGTTTCTGTCGTCACCTTTCCCTACCTCTACCACCTTCAGAGCGGCACAGACTGGTTTCTGGAACATCTGTAAACTGTTGGACCGCGGCATGTGCGTTGTACTTGACCACACACCAAGATGTCCTGTTGTTGAGAAGACAATGGTTGGGGACCCAGCAATGTTCGGTATTTGGCACTGATATGAGTCCGTACTGTGCACATCCAGTCTGGGTTTGTTCCAATGTACCTGGTATTTACTACCCGTGTCCTTGGTGCTAGCTGAATCGGTAGGTTAAGCAGCGCTGACTTGAAGTTGTGTACCTTGTGAATGGAGAGTTACCGCTCTTTACTATTTGTTGATCATCAAGCTGTGGCCACCCCTTCCATATAATGGTCCCCCTTGGTCTGTTATACCGCATTTGTCAGGCCATGGCATATGGAATGAGCTGGATGGCGATGAAGAAAGGGCTGTATATGATCACTTGTCTCCGAAAGTCTAACTGAAGCAGTACGACACGACAGGGATGGGATCGTCAATGAGTTTAACAACCCTCCACACGTGCATGTGATTGTAAACATCGACACTGGATCATTTTTATACCAACTTTTCATCACCTTGTGAACAGAGGAAAAAGAATAAGGGAAAATACGCGTGAAAGGTGGTGGGGAATTGGTTTGCTGACGGATAAACGTGGTTTTTGTTTGACCAACCCAAAAAGTTGGACGACTGTTTAGAGTATGTGTCATTAGTGCGTAATGAAGTGTGTGCAGCGCACTGAACTGCATTACGCAGGATTATGCACTTTATGAAAATGATTCATGACGACGGTAAATGGCGATAATGATTACTGATTGAATTATTCACTGGAGAAGGTAGATTTTATAAGTACAATGGTTAAAGAAACGTGCCTGATGGGCTATGCCATGAGGTAAGTCGCTAACTTCATGGGATCAACTGACAGAGAACGTAAACCTTCGGAAACGTTACATCATAGCAATGTGACAACAATGGTGCCTGCATGGAAAACAACGCATCATTAAATCACTATCAAATACAATATCCGTAACGGAAAAAAACACTTCATTTCCACTTCGTCCATGCGTGTTACAATATCACTTGTGAAATGTTATGGTTTGGGATTTCTAAGCTTTGAACAATAATGGCAGCGACAGAATTTCAAATGGCGATGTCTTCTGTTGCCATTCCAGAAGAAAAGTTCTGTGCTTGTTTGATTTAGAACACCGGGAACGTGTCAAATACATTTTTTTAAAATTAAAACAAAACAAAGTTACACCAGGAGTGTATTAGATACATAGTTGTTTTTTGTTTTTAAATGTTATACTTATTTACACAAAAGAATACCGGAAATGTATGAAAAAAAAATTGTTTTGTTTTGGATCGTGTCATGGTGACCTTTTTTTGCGGGGCCTCCAACCTCCAATTTTTCTCCATTTTTTTTTTCATAGCACCCCACTTAGACTACTGTTTCGTGTCACGGTGACCCAACTTTGATAGCTCCATGTAGGACGGCTGGCACTGCCACTGCTGTAGGGGCCTGGCGGTCAGTGTGTGTGAGAGAGGCGTGGTGGTACTGTCGCTGGGACGACACGGGACATCTGGCTGCATGAACAAAGCGGACCTCTGTAGATAATGCGCATCGGTTAAAACTGTATTTTATTTCAGAACATCACAATACAGGCACACTGAAATGGACAGGACAACAGGAAAGTCTTATATAAAGTTGGTCACAATCCAAACATGCTGAATTCGGCAGGGCGACAAGAAAGTCTCATGAAGTTATGCCGTACACGCTGAGAAATATGGACCGACTATGCTCCAATGAATGCACAACATCGAGAAGCTCTATTCATTGTTTCAGTTTTCCTTCCATCCCCAAACCAGTACCACTTCTGACCCCACCCCCCTCCCCACCTCCTACTGTTCTCATTTGTTTGCAGTTAAATGGGGTTTTCACCGTGTCGGAATTTCCCAAACGTGTATCGTTCATTTCATTGTTGCTGCAGTCTCTTTCACGAACTCGTCACCTCAGTTTGTATTGCTGTCGGGCTTGCCTGTTCAGATGACCACCACTAGTCCTGAAGCAGCTTTGAAAACTAAACAACGTAGTTATATATCGGAACGCAAATCATACAAAGCAATTATGAAAAAGATGAGAAACTGTATGTTAAGGCACACACCATGGTGAATCTGACGGTTTTGGTACAAAATGATATAAAGTTCAAACTAAACCAAAGCAAACAAGACATGTCTATAAAAATGAAAACAGCCGAGTGGTTAAAGCGTTGGACTTTCGATATGAGGGTCCCAGATTAGAGTCCCGGTAACGGAGCCTGGTGGGTAAATGGCGGAGATTTGTTTTTTTTATCTCCCACCCAGGTCAACAGATAGCAGACCTGCTAGTGTCTCAGTGAACCCCTTTCGTGTGTATTCGCATGCAGAAGATCAAATACTCGCGTTTAAGATCCCGTAATCCATGTCCACGTTCGGTTGGTTGTAGAAACAATAACATACTCGGATTGCATCCACTATCCCCCTCGAAAACGGAATATGGCTGCCTACATGGCGGGGTCAGAACGTAAAAGCCCACTCATGTATATATGAGTGAACGTGGGAGTGGCAGCCCATGAACGAAGAAAAAGAAGATATAAAGTTGAACACGACGCTGCAAGATGGCACACAACCCAGTGTTTTCAACACTATTACGGGGGCGTCAGAGTACAGCAGTCTATCAAGGATTGCAAAGGGAGATCGTTTTATATAGAAGGGTGGGTGGGTTAGTCGGTGTTAGTAAATGGACCAGCGGGTAGATAATGAAGACGATAGAAAGACTTCCAGACGTGCAAACATCCGTATCCCATCCTTGTGGGTGACAGCAATCCTACGAACAAAACATCCGCATTGATTAAAGCCCGGGTGGACGGTTAACTGAAACACAAATAGAAACTGCACAAAACGGGTTCAGCGGAACGTGGCTGAATTATTCATCTTTTCTCGGCTCGTTGAACCGTTAGTGAAAACCTGAATTTGATTGGCCGTAAAGGGAAAGCAGTTCTTCCCTAACGGTTCACGTTCATGAACTATGCAGCAGGAGCTGAAACCCTGGTTACAATGGTTCACCGTTAAATGGCGAGATGGTCGTGCAGGCCGTTGTGGACGTGCAGAGACCCTGCACAAAGCCTGACTCTCCAGGGACGCTGAGCGCAAGGACCGAGGATCGACGATTCCTTTCAGACCCGACCTCGGTGTTTGTTTCAGCCTTATCTGCCTGCAGCATCAGGGTCTCTCGCTGCCTCTCTGATCCGCCCTGGCCCCGTAGATGCGGAATGCCATTCTTTGTAAAGAGGAGAGAAATGCCTGAAATTTCATTCGCTTCTTGCCATGTGTGGTGAAAAGCCTTTCAGCGTCGCCGAACGAGAACAGAGTTTACGCACGGGCGTGTTACACCCTGACAAAAACCCGAGAAAAGGTAAACAGTGTATGAATCACGAGTGAACGCACTTGTTGAAATATGAACAAGCACCATGAGACAATTGGCTGTCCTTTTCGGATTTACTTCTCCGCTGCCTGGGTAAACCACCGATGACGAAGCGAGCTAATTATGGCGACTGTACTGGGGCGTAACGACACATATTACCTCTGCTTGGAGGCAACACTGCACGGTCCTACAGATTGTCCTCTTTTTTTCTTCTTTTTTTTGTCCTTTTTTATTTCATCCTTTCTCAGCTATCCTGTCGTCCGTGCTGTCTCAGTGACGCAGCCCACACGCCGCTTGCCCAGAATCTCTTCCACAGAGTGACACCATGGCTCGTCACCGCTTTCACAGCACCAGCAATCCACAGGGAACTATCAAGGTTAGGCTGCCGTGAGAGCACACACCAAAGGAGACCCTGCACTGCTGTTGAGTCACTTTTGAAGGTATTCAGAAGTGCCTGTTCTGGTTCAATATACACAGGACACCACATCTTGTAATCCTTACTTGAGGAGTCAGACTGAGTGAACGTTCCTTCCAAAGAGAAGATCGACCTCCAGGTCCCCATGAATCTCCTGACCTTGAAGACTTTGACAGGAACTCATCTCAAGCATGGAGGTGACTGAGAAATTCAAACTGGGATCACAATGAGAGCAGGCAATGGAAAGCCACAGATTTGGGGGGCGGGGTAGGTTTTTTATTTTTATTTTATTTTATTTATTTTTTTTTTTTAATGTTTCCACATTTTGATGAACTGACGAGAACGAGGATGGTGGCGATGTTGCTCTGGGGAACTATTTAGACTTGGAGGTAAATGACAGTGTACTCTACACTTCCATTCATATTAAATCACAGCGTTCAACAAATGCAAGAGATGCAGACACCAGTATTAAAAAAAAATCCCACAGTAATATTTGTTTCTACCAAAATTCGAATTCATGGTAGTCAGTTCGTGGCGTTAACCATTTCGCCACAGCTAAAAATTGTAAATAGTTTTGCTCTTTGAGTTGATATGTTATGCTTAAAATATTCATGTACTTGTAATGCTAATCTTTAATCGTGTTATAAAAACATGTTTGCGATAAATTTACAAAAATCAACTCTCAGTTAATCATGTCCATGGCTGATTACGTCATGTATTTTGCTTTGTTTCGTCAGATTTCTTTTTACATGATTTTCACTCGTATTTATGCATTTCCATGGCAAGCAACTGTCTCCTATTTACGGAATAACACAGTATTCAATATTCTAAGCCAGTCCTGTTCGCCCATAATTTTCAAGTGGATGGAACATGATTACGTAAGGAATTGGGAAGCCAAACAAAAATCATTTGGAATGTTTCTCGTTGATACGACCCTTTTCAAATCCAAGGAAGCTGAGCTGCAACAATGTATGGCTTCCTGTAGCCAGTCGAGGATATCCCATTCGTCAGTTCATCGTGTTCATCAAGCTGAATTCCTCGGCGTTATGTATTTATTCATGAATCAACTGATTTACTGAATAATTCAATCGATGATGGCTTGATCAGCACAGCGCCACCCCCACCCCAGCCCCACAAGTGCCGTCATTGGCCGTCCAGACTTCTATCCATCAGTTCCCTGCTCCACTCTGCTCCTGCTTTCACAGCAGCCCAAATTCCATCCTTTTACCCTTCCAGCGCACCCCCCTCCCGCTCCCCCTTCCTCTTTTTTTATGACAAGTTATGGGACAAGCACTCAACACCCACTCCCATTCCCCACCCCGTTCCTCACAGCTACGGGACACTGTCCGCCTGTCTCCCCCTCCTACCCCCCGCCCCCCTAACTCCCATCCGAGAAAACGGGAATTACGGAATTACAGTTTGCGGGAGAGTGAGGGTGGTGCAGCGGGTGGTAGCGTCATGCATATGCTCCGTCACGCCTGGCCAGACACGCTGAGGGATGAAGTTGTTGCCGACTGGTTAGGGGGTGGGGGGGGGGGGGGGAGAGATGATGGTAATGGCCAATCAAGCATCACGTTGCGCTAACAAATATTCTGCAACCCCCCCCCAACCCCCACCCCACTGCCACGTCCCTTCACCACTATCCACACCCCTCCTCCTTACAAAGTGTTGTCTGGATGGCCCAGATTCCCCGTTTCCAGACTGGGAGGGGGGAGGTAAGGGGGTGGGGGGGGAAGATACCTCCTGGTTACTCTCCTGCCTGACTACCAGCATTAACTAATGGAGTGAGGACATGGAGAAATATCTCCCGGTTACTTCCCCCCACCCCCAGCCCTTCCCCTGGGAGTCCCTCTCTCCCTGTGTGACTGAGGGGGTGGGGCCCTCCAGCCAGGTCCCTTCGCTGGACAGTCAGCCTGATCGATTTTTTACTGGACAGCTTTGCTTTGCAGTTACACCGGTAATGTACAGCAATAATATCACCGCCACCAACAAGAAGAATCTACTTATTTAGCACATTCAAACCTTTCAAAGCGCTTTACAGTAGCACGTCAGCAAGACACAGAACAAACTACTTCGAAGATGTCATGATCAAAAGGACTTATCTCTGATAAGAATAGTTGCCTACATGACGGGGTAAAAAGCAAACTTACTCATGGATAGGAATAAAGGGCAGTTTGCAGCCCAATAAAGCACAGAAGAAAGGACTGGTATTGGTATCATTGTATACAAAAAGTACAGCAACTTTCGTTCCTGAATAGAACAGACACAAAGCTGAAATTTTTTATCCCCACCACTGGACTCTGAATGGTATCTGGCTGCTAGACTTTTGCATGAATAGTATCTGGTTGCTAGTCTTTTGGACTGAGCATTACACCGTTGTACATCTTGCACTCACCACACTTAAAAGAACACATAACAAGAATACTGTTCCTCATAATATTCTATGAAACATTTCACTTAAACAGAAAAGGTTGCTCTGCACTGTGGCGATGGGTTTTCTACGAAGGGAGCTACAGGAGTCTCACAGTGAAATTCTGTTTTTGTCTGAAAGGTGCTGCACAAAACACTAACACAACACGCCTCAACACAAGGCACAGATTACATCACACCAATACACCATACCACACTGCTGATGTATACTTCGAAACAGCCAAGACGATCGAAATGAAACAAAATTAGTGATACTCAGCATGCAGTCACAACTGGATACATGTAAACACAGGGTGCAGAAGGAATTCAGAAACGCATCATGGAAAAAAAAGACCTACCCTCCTTAAATCTGTAACATACACAGAGAAACAGCAGAAATATAACACCCAGGCATAAACTAAGAAATGCATTCAAGACTGCAGAGTGAATGCCCTTTGATCTTTACGGACAATACACAAAGACAAAACTGCACACACACACACACTGTCTCGGTTTCGCCCATCCGTTTTAAGAAATTTCGAATACTGTCGCCAGGCAAGCGATGCCAGTGCTGTCAAAAATGCTTATTATTAGTCTCTTCCATTCAATGAAAGAAAATGTTAGGATATGGACTTCTTACCATATACAAGTTACACAAGCGCGCGCGCGCACACACACGTACACACACACACACACACACAGAGGACTGTCAGTCATGGACAAGTGCTCAGACGTCCCATGTGATCACCGCAGTGCCCAGACCAGAGACGGACACGCCCCAGGGCACCATCAGACTCAGTTGGGTTGGACAATACTTTCTATGTCGTCAGTGTGTGTGTGGACAGAGGAGGAGGAAGGGAGAGAATCAGTGAAAGCAAGGGACCACACTCCATGATCATGCATATTAATGAGAGCAAACATGGAAAGCGCGTGAGATGCTTTGATGGAGAGCCCCATGACGCGCGCGCCCTTCACACACTGGGAGGTGCATAGCGTTCTGAAAAGGTTAAGTTGCTGGTGATTAATGCCATTCAGCCACTCTGAGGGTGCCACGTTAGTATCCTCCATCCTCTTGTCTCTTTCCTGTTAATTCTTTATTGATACTGTTTCGCGCATTTTGTGATGATTAGGTTTCAGATTAAGCCTGTGCAATACAGTGGAAGGGTTTTACGCACTCACACTTCCTCCCTGCCCCTCCGCCTCACCCGCAACAAACTTTCCCCCACCCCTCCCCATATTCCTCCAATATCCCTCACTTCTTCACCCCCCTTATCCACCACCTCTTCCTGTCGTCTCGTATGTCCGAGCGGGTGAGTGGGAATCATCACCACCATCATAAACAAAATCCATCACAGGGAAAAAAAAAACAAAACAACCTGCTGGCTAATTGTTATTTATTCCTCGTGTGCTGCGCTATCAGTTTGAATCCAGAACCAGTTCTCATCCTCGAGTTACTTCCGGTGATGATTAACTGAGCAGAGAGGCGATCCATGCATGGTGGTATCAGTTCCCGGGACTGTGTAGAAGTGTGGTCCCTTGGGCATTTCGTTTCAGAGCCAGTGACCCTCCTGCCCTTTCTTCCACGTCAGTTAATGTGCATGTTGTGCTGATGGTACGGGTGGAACATGACATGCGATGCAAGCAGCAGCCATGGACACCAGGGCAGATTGGTTATTGAGGGATTAAAAAAAGGGGTGGTGGTGGGAAAGGGGGGTATACATGATGAGGGAAACAATGAGGAGATCTGAAGAGGGGGATAGGAGAGGAACATACGAACAATGACAGTGTTCCATTTCGCATTGTTTCGTCCATTTTAACCGCCTGCTTATCAATACATACTATAACCGTATTCAAAGATTTTAATTGACTATATTACTTATTCATTTGCACATTTATTCATTTATTGTTTGAGATTTATTTATCTATTTGATCATTTTATTATTTCCTCAGCATGATAATCACAGTATTCCAAAAGCTGTAGGCAGGTTCTTGGAAACAAATTGTTTCACACACGATTTGCCTGCAAACATGATCCAGTAAAGGGTCATCTTCAGAGCCTATGTCTATCTTTGTTGCTTGCAGCCCAACTGACAAAATACCAGGGCTGGGAAACTGCAAATGAATATTAATCACGTAGAACATGAAAATAAAACAAGGAAAAGAAAATTAGGTGTAAGTTCAGTCACATTCATGCACACATAGAACATGCTTCTGACGTTGACCACTCCGTCACTTTTCGTCCGATGGCTAAAAAAAACAAAAACAAAAAAAACGAACATGAACATAATCATTCAACAAACACAACAGTATATAAGATAACAGGCAAACCAAAAATGGCCAGTGGGCATCTTATTTGACCTGGGCGCAAAAAAAGAACACAACTCAGCAAGAGTGTCTAATTATTAGGTCCAGAGAAAGACGATGTTCAAGCTTTTCCAGAAACCATGCAAGTGCATGGACCTGCCAGGCAGAGAACAAAGAAAGCAAGAGACGACAGAAAGAAAAGGGAAAAGCCAGAAACAAAGAGAAATTTCTTGCACGAAATTTCCAAACAGAAGCGATACTAGTCATGCTTAAAGAGTACCTGGCAAATCCATGTGAGAAGAGGCAGGGCCTTAATTGTTCTCACAACACAGATGGACATCATACAATTACTGCCGCTGCTGCAGTCACTGACAACCATTAAGTTCTACCTGTTGAGTACTCATGCTTCATACATCAGCTTTCATGTTCCCCAAACACTCTCTTTAAGACAAAACATGCGTGTGTTTTCTTGTCCCAAATTCTGATTCATGACACATACATAAAAGCATTAGAAAGAAAGAGAGGAAGGAAAGGGGGGTAGTAAGAAATGCAGGGCATTAATATCTTTTAAAAAAAAGTCACGCACAACATATTTTCTCCTTTCCTTTCTGTGCGAAATTACCCTCAGCAACGCCCCCCCCCCCCCAACCCCCCTTGCATTTTCTAATGTCAAACAGTACAAGGACTTCCGAGTTACATGTCATGCACACGCATGCTTCACATTTCGATATAATGCTCCCTACTTTGAGGCATATACAGATTTTTAAAAAGTTGTGCCGGCCGTATCATTCTGCACCACTTCAGTGGCATTTCTCCCACGCTGTTCATCCTGAGCCCCCAAAACAATGCAACACCCAGGTGCATCTGCCACAATCTCAGCGCCGGCAGTCCACAGGGGACTATAGACGCTAATTCACCAGAGGTTCACACACCAGAGAAGACCCTGCGTTGCTGCCAAGTCACTTCAACTGTGTTCAGTTGTCCGTTTTTACGATTCAGCATACACAGAACGCCACCTACAGAGCCCCTTATTGAAGACAATGATCAGTTAGTCGTGGAGCCAGACTGAGTGAACATCATCTCATATGTTGAGACTGTGACAACGTCCCTGCAACATTTTGAATTGCTTTGCCATTCTGTCTGTACACGACTTCTATGCACGTCTACGTTTCACAACTGATCAATGTCGTGTTTAGTTCACTGGCCAGTTTTCAGTGATGTCTCGGAGGTAAACAGAGTGCATGTTTATTTGATCAAGGAATAACAATGTCTAGAATTTTGAAGTAGTGCAGCCCTTAAAAACCCAAACAATGCAACCACGCGCTGCGTGACAATCATTGGTTGAATGGATCACCTGACTCGACAAGCCTCGCTGCTTTTGCCACATTGTCAGTATGTTTCTCCTTCCCTTCCGCTCGGTCCTCTTCACACATGATTGTACTAGCTGATGGTGCATGTCCCAGCCAGAAATGCAGAAACTGGATCAGTCGATACATACCCTTCCATGAATTGTGAATTTACATACTGTCCAAACTTCTTTCCGCCAGTCGTTGTAGAATTCTCCACACTACCCTGGTTCCCGACCCCGCACCCCCATCCCTGCCCCTCCAGTTTCTGTCCTCAGCCCCCGTTTATTATAACAAGGCAGAGGATAGGCACTCACCCCCCTTTATTATAACAAGGCAGAGGATATGCACTCACCCCCCTTTATTATAACAAGGCAGAGGATATGCACTCACCCCCCCCCGCCCCCTTTATTATAACAAGGCAGAGGATAGGCACTCCCCCCCCAGCCCCCTTTATTATAACAAGGCAGAGGATAAGCACTCACCCCCCCCACCCCCACCCCCCGCCCCCTTTATTATAACAAGGCAGAGGATAGGCACTCACCCCCTTTTATTATAACAAGGCAGAGGATATGCACTCACCCCCTTTATTATAACAAGGCAGAGGATATGCACTCACCCCCCTTTATTATAACAAGGCAGAGGATGTGCACTCACCCCCTTTATTATAACAAGGCAGAGGATATAGCACTCACCCCCTTTATTATAACAAGGCAGAGGATGTGCACTCAGCACCCTTTATTATAACAAGGCAGAGGATGTGCACTCAGCACCCTTTATTATAACAAGGCAGAGGATAGGCACTCACCCCCCCTTTATTATAACAAGGCAGAGGATGTGCACTCAGCACCCTTTATTATAACAAGGCAGAGGATAGGCACTCACCCCCCCCCCCCCCTTATTATAACAAGGCAGAGGATAGGCACTCACCCCCCTTTATTATAACAAGGCAGAGGATAGGCACTCACCCCCCCCCCCCCCTTTATTATAACAAGGCAGAGGATATGCACTCACCCCCCTTTATTATAACAAGGCAGAGGATGTGCACTCAGCACCCTTTATTATAACAAGGCAGAGGATAGGCACTCACCCCCCCCCCCCCTCCTTTATTATAACAAGGCAGAGGATGTGCACTCAGCACCCTTTATTATAACAAGGCAGAGGATGTGCACTCACCCCCCTTTATTATAACAAGGCAGAGGATGTGCACTCAGCACCCTTTATTATAACAAGGCAGAGGATGTGCACTCAGCACCCTTTATTATAACAAGGCAGAGGATGTGCACTCACCCCCCTTTATTATAACAAGGCAGAGGATGTGCACTCAGCACCCTTTAGTATAACAAGGCAGAGGATAGGCACTCACCCCCCTTTATTATAACAAGGCAGAGGATATGCACTCACCCCCCTTTATTATAACAAGGCAGAGGATAGGCACTCACACCCCTTTATTATAACAAGGCAGAGGATAGGCACTCACCCCCCTTTATTATAACAAGGCAGAGGATATAGCACTCACCCCCCACCCCCTTTATTATAACAAGGCAGAGGATAGGCACTCACCCCCCTTTATTATAACAAGGCAGAGGATATGCACTCACCCCCCTTTATTATAACAAGGCAGAGGATAGGCACTCAGCCCCCCCCCCCCCCCCCTTTATTATAACAAGGCAGATGATAGGCACTCAGCACCCAGTTCCCGCTCCATTTTTCACTGCTGCATGACCCCTAAAAACAACAATAACAACAACAAAACCCAGGGGGCGGAATTAGAGCCGGGGTGGGAGGGTGGTGGTGAGAGTTAAGGGGCTGGGTGGGGAGGAGGGGGGGTTGCGTCATGCATATGCTCCGTCACGCTTGGGCAGACACACAGAGGGATGAAGTTGTTGCGGACTGGTAAAAGGGGGGAAGGAGGGGGGGGGGGGGGGGGAAGATGATGGTAATGGCCAATCAAGCATCACGTTGCGCCAACAACAAACCTAACCACCCCCTCCCCCACTTTTTCCTCTTCCCCACCTCTCCTCCCCCATCAACTCTCTCCCCTCCCCTCCATCCCCCTAGCCCCCCCACCCCCACCCCCCACCCTCTCTCCCAAAGTGCTGAAAGGCCAGTTCAGATCCTGTTTCCTCACTGCCAGCATTAACTAATGGAGAGAGGACATGGGCAGATATCTCCTGGTTATTCTCCCCTTACCCTTGGGACACCCCTCTCCCTCGGATACCCCCCCCACCCCCACCCCCTCGTCCTCCCTGTGTGACTGAGGGGGTGGTGCTGAAGCAAGGTCTGTACACTGGGTAATTAGCCTGATCGATGCTCTCCCCTACCCAGCCAGGCAAACTCTGCAGTGATGCTCTTGCAGTTTTCGTCATTTTCTACATTAAAAAAAAAGTCAACAATAACAACGTATACATTTTTTGAAGGGGTTGGGGGTAAGTATGTTGCTTTATTTCGTGTTCCTGCATGTATTTTTTGTCTGCTTTGATTTGCGTTGTTGCACATGTCTTTTTGTCTGCTTATTTATCATCATTGTTGTCTTATTTATTTATTTATTTATTATTATTATTTTTTAATTATTATCATTACTACTACCTTTTTATATTATAATTATTATTTATTTATTTATGTAAGCTTATCTATTATTTTTTTCTCAAGGCCTGACTAAGCGCGTTGGGTTACGCTGCTGGTCAGGCATCTGCTTGGCAGATGTGGTGTAGCGTATATGGATTTGTCCGAACGCAGTGACGCCTCCTTGAGCTACTGAAACTGAAACTTTTTGTCTGCTGTTCGTACCCTGCACCTATTTGGCTTCCTCCCTTCTTTCCTTCCTTCCTTCTTCTATGTTAGTTAAGTACATACAAGCAGACAATGTCTTTCAAAAAACTGTACTTGGAATCAAAAATCTAAAACTGGAAGCCTGACAGCACTCGGCATGATGAAACAATATATGCTCATTGATGTGTTAAGCCTGACAGTTTACCCATTTACAGATGCTTTCTAAGGGGAGTTGGCGTGGTTGTTTTTTTTTCTGGCCATAAAGGAAACACACACACACACACACACACACACACACACACACACACACACACACACACACACATATATATATATATATATATATATATATATACACATATACATACATCTACCTATCGATCTATATAATATACAGAGAGAGAGAGGGAGGGAGGGAGAGAGGGAGGGAGGGAGAGAGAGGGGAGGGAGAGAGAGAGAGAGAGAATCTGCATTGAAATAACTACACCCTCTTTGTCTTTCATGGTCTTCTCCCTCCTACTTTCCACTCTTTTCTTGCAGCGTTTTGTATTCAGCTTCCGGTCTTTTTTTTTTTTTCTTTCTTCGATTTTGATCTTTTATTACCCAATGGCTGATATCTACCAAAGGCAACTGGAGATTGTCAGTTCCACTCAATAGGTGTCTAACGTCTTATGTGATCATCACAATGTACCCAAACCAAAGAAACTGACACACCACAAAGCATCAATCCACTCATTTGGGTTCGACAATATTAGCCATATATCAACGCACATGTGTGTGTGTGTGTGTGTGTGTGTGTGTGTGTGTGTGTGTGGACAGAGAGAGAGGGAGAGAATCAGTGGAAGCAAGGGACCACACTCCATGATCATGCATATTAATGAGGGCAAACATGGAAAGCGCGTGAGATGCTTTGATGGAGAGCCCCATGACGCGCGCGCCCTTCACACACTGGGAGGTGCATAGCGTTCTGAAAAGGTTAAGTTGCTGGTGATTAATGCCATTCAGCCACTCTGAGGGTGCCACGTTAGTATCCTCCATTCTCTTGTCTCTTCCCTGTTAATTCGTTATTGATATAGTTCTCGCATTTTGTGATGATTAGGTTTCAGATTAAGGCCTGTGGAATACGGTGGAAGGGTTTTACGCACTTCATCCTCCCTGCCATCCCCTCCACCACCACCCCTCCCCCTTGAACTTTCTTTCTCTTCCCTCATTCCCCTCCATTCAGTCTCTCCCCCACCCCCTCCCTCTTACAACTCTACCACCAACCATCTCAAATGTCAGAGCGGGGTGAGCGGAAATCATCATCGCCATCATAGACAAAATCCATCAGGGGGAAAAACCCAGCCACAAATTGTTATTTATTCCTAGTTCGAGTCCGGAACAGTTCCGATCCTCGAGTTACTTCCGATGATGATGGACTACTCGGCAGTCGGGCGATCCGCGCAGGGTGGTAGCACCTCCCGGTACTGTGTAACAGTGCCGTCCCCTGGGCACACCTCGGAGACAGTGACCTTTGCGCTTTCTTCCACTTCAGTTAATGCGCATATTATGCTGATGGTAGGGGGTGGGGACGCAACGTATGACGACGTTGGTTGGGCAGATCAGTTGAGGGAGGGTGAGGGGAGACACAAAGATGGAGAGACCATTCAGCCAGGGGGGCTGGAGTGTGTGTGTGTGAGCGTTTTTTGGTTTCTCTTCCCTCCCCCCCCTGCACCCCTCCCCCCTCCCGTCTCTCTCTCTCTCTCTCATACATAGGTGCATGCACATGTACAAGGACGGTATTTTGTCATCGTTACCAACAGCCATGCAGTGTGAACCAACTTACTTTCCATAGACGCAATAAATAGAAAGCTCCTACACAACTGGAAACCTTGATGATAAAATCAGTATACTGGTTTAGAAGTACGTGCGGTGTGTCATGGGTTTATCTACGAGTCGTCTGCAAGGAATGGGAAAGGTGGCGGGCTGGAGGTGGACAATAAATTCCATGTCCCTTGTCTGTGTGACTGTACCTCATACCTTCACACGTGTCCACAAGAGGGTTCCTACGTGTATGGCCGTTTTTATCGCCATTCTTTCGTCCTAAGAAACGGTGCGTGCTCGTTATGTTCGTGTTTTCGCAACTGACCGAATGTTGAATTGGACCTCCGGATCTTTAACGTACTTTTTTAATATTCTGCATACGTGTGCACACGAAGATCAGGAACTGGCAGATATGCACGTGCACTGACATGGAAAACCAGAAAAACAAAATATCCACCCTTGAACCACCAGGCACCGCCGTGATTCGAACTACGATTCCTCTGGATTCTCAACATATTTGGGAGGGTTTGCGGACCCACTTTCGTCCGATTTTCGTGGAGATTTCCCGGTTATCTTTTAGCAAGAACCGCGTGCGCACGCGCGTCTCCATTTCCTGGTGTTGTTTTGTAGATCACCGAGAGGCTGAAATTTCGTTGTGAAAATCGCTGTCCTGAAGAAAGGATTAACAATTTCGGTGACTATTTTTTGGAAGTTTACAAGATATATTTGGTTTCACAATTACACCCATTATTTGCTTTAGTCCCCAATGTCTACTTCAAGTGTGTTTCTTGTAACATCTCTGCCATTATGTATTCGAAGCGATCCACTTATAAACTCTGCCGAAAGGTTGTCCAAACACAGGCAGTGCAAACTCAAAAGCTAGTTATGGTGGTGGGCTGTCCATGATGTCTATGACCTACTTCTCGCTCTGCAAGCGACGACAGGTCCCCCACGAAAGCGGGCCTCAAAACCCACTCGATATGTTTTCGCTCAAACATCACATGCACAAATATTCGCTAAAATAATCGCGAATGCCCTAAATAATACTTTTCTTCGATACACGAATTTCTCTTTGCCTCTCATATTGTGAACTGTCTGCGCAGTATATTCGTTTAAAAAAAAAAAAAAAAATAATAATAATAATAAAAATGGAATCGCGAGTGCACCGAATAATGCTTTCCTTCGATATACGATTTGCTGCCTCTGTTTCTCTTTCACGCTCATCCCCCCGCCCCCGCCTCCCTCCCCCCACCCCCCACCCTCCCCACACACACATTGATAAAAAAAAAAATAAAGGAGGGGGGGAGGGGAGCAGAGAAAGACAGGTTTAGTCCATTTTCAGTATGAGGATATAATTAATTATAGTTTTTAAAAAAATCATATATATATATATATATGGAGAGAGAGAAAGAGAGAGAGAAAGAGAGAGAGAGAGAGAGAGAGCGATCATCCAAATGAAAACTGAAAGAGAGAGACAATCAGGGACGGGTTGAAGATGAGTGGGTAGAGAAAACAGACAGACAGATGAAGGTTGGGCAGGGAGAGACAAAGAGGAAACGCCAATACATGAAAAGTATCCAAACTTTTTAAAACGACATAGGACTGAGTGGTTTGGAGCTGAAACAGTACAGTTTGGATTAACATCCCACATTATGTGTGGAGAAACATTAGTGCTGTTTAAAAAAGATCAGTTTTTGCAAAAATGGACAGTCATGGAGACAACGATGCTAAATATAATATGGATTACAGGTGGTAACGGCGCCTGGTGGGAAAAGAGTGGAGAATTTTCCGATCTCCCAGATCAACATATATGCAGACCTGCTTGTGCCTGAACCCCCTTCGTGTGTATACACAAGCAGAAGATCAAAAACGCACGTAAAAGATCTCATAATCCATGTCAGCGTTCGGTAGGTTATGGAAACAAGAAAATACCCAGCTTGCACCCCCGACACACACACACACCCCGGACTATGGCTACCTAAATGTCGGGGTTAAAAAAAAAAAATAAATAAAAAACGGTCATACACGTAAAAGCCGACTCGTGTACATACGAGTGAACGTGGGAGTTACAGCCCACGAGGAAGAAAAAGAAAGAAAAAGAAGAAGAAGAAAAAGAAGAAGAATTACAGGATGTTCAAACCCAATTTTGGTCGAGGTGCTTATTTCACAGTGTTACCAAATAATGTATAACTGAGTTTGTAAAGAACCAGTAATGCACTGCTTGTAAATAAACAGTGTTTCGAGTCTTCATACAGTACAGAAATGAAGTAATCTGCGATTATTGTTCCCAAACGACATTGCTGAAGAACTTTACTATTTTTGTTCGTGTGTCCCATGTTTTGACAGCGCCAGACAAAAATGTTTACCCTGACACTATTGAACCCACCCAAACTGCCATGAATTCAGCTTGCGTACCGAAAGCCTTCATGTCTTCTGCACGTGTTCTCTTCGATATTATTTTGTCTTTTGCTAAGGAAAGGAATTTTGTCCATTGTTCTGGATTTTCTTTTTTTTTCTTTTTTTTGTTGGTCTATTGCTATGGAAAAACATTTTTGTTTGTTGCAAGAGAAAAAAGATCTGTTTCATGTGCATTACAAAAAAAAATAGCTTGCTTGCATCAGTGAGTAACGTTAAATCAGTAAACATTTTGTCTTAACTTGAGCGTGCGCGCGCGCACACACAGGCACACAGACACACAGACACACAAACACACACACCAAAACCAAACCAAACCAAAAAAAAAACCGCGAACAAACGCACGCACACACAAGTGCACAACTCAGAGAGAGAGAGAGAGAAAGAGAGAGAGACAGAGAGAGACAGAGAAAGAGAGAGAGAGAAAGTGAGAGAGACAGACTGACAGAGAAAGAGAGACAGAGAGACAGAGAGAGAGAGAGAGATCTCGCCGCTCTCATTCCTGCAGAGAAGATGATTTTATGCATCTGTGTAAGCGCTCTCACTTTCACGCATTCGTGTGTCCATACTCAGCAATAATTGATATCGTTCCCTCGCGCCGCTGATAGCTTATTTGCATAAAGGGACAGCACTCACTATGGCTGCCGGATCACTTTCAGTAACGAATTCTCTTTTAGGCCGTGCTTGATTGCTTTTGCCCATTGTCGCCCGGCTCGAAATGGCGTTTAAATTTGAATTTCATATAAGGACGAAAAGAAAAGCAACAAGAAAAAACAATACAAAACAAAATACAAAACAAAACAAACAAAATAAAGCGCCACTTTTTTTTTCCACGTAAATGTTATTTGGAACGGTTAGACTGAAACTTAGTTTTGCAGTTCAATGGATATCAAATGAACATTCGCCTGTCGAAACCTGCCTTTCGTTCCCTCACCCCAACCCTTCTCTACCCCCACCCCCTCCCTCTCTCTGTGTCAGTGCGTGCACTGTGTGTGTGTGTGGGGGGGGGAGGGGTGGGTGTGGGTGTGGTTGTGAGCAAAGATCAATACAAATTCTCTGTTAAAACTCGAATGACTTTGAAGAGAACTGAAGAACAAACAGAATGGGACACTTTGTCTCTTTTTCACGAAAATGTTTGATAAGGGAGTGCATGTCCATGTGGGGGAAAGTTGGGGGGCCACAAGGATATGTGCTTCACCCCCTCCCCTCCCCCCCTCCCCCCTCCTCTCCCCCCCCCCTTGCTCTCCTGTCCTTCCGTCTCCATCATTAACAGAAGACAATCAGTCATGTTTTTCCGGTCTGCTGCGTTTCCGATTTCGCTGTCAGTCATTACAGGTAAGATTCAACCAGACAAAGAGACAGACAGACACAGAGAGACAGAGACAGAGAGAGAGACTCACAGACTGATCACAACCTCGCTGCCAACGCAAGTGTCGTAAATCATCATTGCGGCTGTGCATCCCATAACAAGAACTTCCGGCCACACAGACTCTGCTGTGATTGCCGAGTGAAAAATCCATTTCTGAGACAGATCGGTCATGATTTTGGGGGGTCTTTTTTGTTTGTTTGTTTGTGTTTGATTTTTTATTCTTAAAACGATGGGTTAGATTGTTGACTGTAGGCGAGGTTTCAAGGGGGAAAAAAAGACATTTCTAAGCTGACTGGCCATATCTGAATGCGTTCGTGCAACCCGCTGATAACTTCCGAGTGAAAAACAACAACAACCGTACCCTATCATTTTCCCCTGCATATTTTTTTCTTCCTGTACACACAGCAGTTTGTGCACTTGCGTATTTCGAAGTGATCTAGAGCACGTGTGCCTGTAGGCCGCTGCGCTACAAAATGACAGAAGGAGGGCAACCTAGACGGGCAACGATCGCTGGTGTCCTCGGCTTGTTTTGAGCCCTCTTCACCAATTCAGTAAAGTGTAGTATTTCTGTGTTCAGATTAATGATAGGAAATTGGGTTCAGGTTCAGGTTACAGGGCGACGGTTTGACAGTCGCGGCCTAAAAGGCTTTTAACACCACTTCTTTTCATATAAACAAGTAACCCGGTCAAGGCCATACGGGAAATCTATTCATGGACACCATCCGTGACGTTTTGATCTTTGTTGTTATAAATTGGGTGTTTGAAAATGTTTGTGCTCTTCATCTTGCCGCTGAATGTAGACTTCCTAAAGTTAACATGGCAACATGTAATGAAAACGCTTTCTGTACACTAACGTGCACTCCAGTCATGGAGAAAAATGTTGAGATTGGAATGTCATCAATGTGGTTAAGTGGGCGCAGGTGCGTTTTCAAACTGATGACCCTGTGTTCAATCCCGGGAGATTTAGGATGATATGGGTTGTTGTTGGGTTGTTTTTTTTCTATTTCACAGGACAATAAATTATATCTGCTGACCTGCTTGTGCCGTAATCCTCCTCGACCCTCAAGTCTGTATATATGCTAAAGATCAAATACGCACGATAAAGACACCATATCCATGTGAGTGTTGGTGGATTATGGAAACACGAATATATCCAGCATGCACTCTCCCGAAAACGGAGTATGGATGCCTGTATGACAGGATAAAAACCGTCAAACACATAAAAGCCCACTCGTAGATATAAGTGAACGTGGGGATGTGGAAACGTATTCCATCTGGTTAAAAATCATGCGGGCTTGCGTTGACCGTGTACACATCTATCAGCTGATTTCGGCATGTTTGATTATAGCACTGAGTTAGTGTAACAGGATCACTGAAGTGGCAATCCTAAGACTTGTTGACATGGACGCACAGTATACACGTGACTGAATATTGTGCATGTGTTATCCAAAGTGTACACGTGACTGAATATTGTGCATGTGTTATCCAAAGTGTACACGTGACTGAATATTGTGCATGTGTTATCCAAAGTGTACACGTGACTGAATATTGTGCATGTGTTATCCAAAGTGTACACGTGACGGAATATTGTGCATGTGTTATCCAAGGTGTACACGTGACGGAATATTGCGCATGTGTTATCCAAAGTGTACACGTGACTGAATATTGTGCATGTGTTAACCAAAGTGTACATGTAACTGAATATTGTGCATGTGTTACCCAAAGTGTACACGTGACTGAATGCTGTGCATGTGTTACCCAAAATGTACACGTGACTGAATATTGTGCATGTGTGACCCAAACTATCTCCTGATCATCTAGCCACGCTGCAAAGTGCACAGTCAGGAAGCATTCTGCGGGGAAACGTGTCACAGCAGGGCTGACAAAACGCATCCATGTCGCTATCTTTGTTAGCACTGAAATACTATCCGCGTACAAGGCGCATTTTTGCCTTTGGCAGAAAGAATAACGGGGATCTTTTCATGTCAGTAAGCTTAGTAGTGATTGTAGTAATAGCGCTAGCAGCAGCAGAAACGGCAACAGTGACAGAATGTATACGTATTATGGGGATTGTATCTGTCTGTTCATTCGTTTACTTCTTTCTCCGATAACTAATAATGTTTATCATTTTTCGAACTATCCCGCTGGTTAATGTATCCTGCTTTATACATTCCATGCGCGCGTGCGTACACGTTTGTGTGTTAATGTGAATGTGTATGTGTGTGTGCGTGTACGTACGTGTGCGTGCGTGTGCGTGTGTGTGTGTGTGTGTGGCTTGCCTCCCCAACAACTGCTTCTTCACCCCACCCCACCCCCACCCCCTCTCTCTCTCTTGGATCTGATAGCATATATCAAAGAACTTGACTGTTTATAAATAACAGGGCCAATACTGTCTTTGAAACATGGGCGGCAGTTAATGTGTCCAATCTGTTTTACGTCGGTAGTTTATAGTGTGTAAGATTACGTCTGTGTCGGTTAACTGTACATGGAGTAGTGAACATAATATAAATTGAAGCAGTGAGCATAATTATGTTGTCATAAATCATCGTCACCAACTGTGACTGCAAAAACAACTATAAACCCAGATTTCTGTGTGTCCCACACACAAAGAATCCAGACCACGATAAGGAGTTGCTCTTTAACAACAACAACAACAATAATAATAATGATAATGATAATAATAATAATAATAATAATAAAGAGCCCTCTGTCTGAGGACGCACAATGTATGACCATGAAATGCCGGACGTGATAAACTTTAGCTTTTGCTTGTCATGCCTTTGTCTCGGCGTACAATCAATTGTAAAAGCCTGCCTGTTACGGTGACTATTTGGAAATATGACACCGGATTATTAATGGGCTTGAAAGCAATCAATTAGCACCGAAAGGAGGGATATTTGTGGAAGAATCGACTATCGCTACAGCAGCGGACAAAACTTCTCGCTGCACAGGACAACACTGCGCAGAAGGAGGTAGCGTTCCTTCTTACATGCACCGACAGACGCTATCTTGACAACTATTCGTTTCTTTTCTTTTCTGCCGTTCTTCGGATAATCGAATCGAATCGAACCTATAAGGTGGATGGGCGCCAAAGGACTGAGAAAAAGAGATAGGACGGAGGAAGGGGGGGGGTGAAAAGAGAGGGGAAAGATTTACAATGGGAGAGAAAGAAAGACGGAGAAAGCAAACAGAGGAGAGAGAGAGGGGAAGAGAGAGAGAGGCAGAGAGAGAGAGCGCTTAAAAATCAGTAGGTGAAGCGGGAGTGTGAGTGAAGAAAAAGCAGAGAGCGACATTCTCAGTAATCAACAAATTACAGAACGAATGAACCGGGCGTTCATTGATCTGAGTGCTCAACAAACTGTCATCTTGTCCACACACTTCCATCGAAGATGGTGTAAAATGAGAAAAACTAAACAGGATACCAGACAGGTTTGATTTTATCGGATCAAATGCAGCAGAAGAGACCCATAATCCTTTAATGACTGATTATTTTTCATGAATGGATGAGCCTGGACGCTAGAAATGCCGACAGCGTCGGGCAGTGACTTACCTCACTGATATCAGGAAACCCAACAGTTGATCAAACCCGAAAATATTTGCATTCATCTGACTTACTCCACAAATATGGGCTAATGACTTGTCTGAAATCGGATAAAACAAACATTTCTTTTTCGGTGCAGCCAAGCCCTTTGATCGTTCAACAGTAAAGACATTTGTCATCCTTATGCTGCAGAATCCCACTTCTTGTGTTCATGAATGAATTCGTGAATATATATTTACACACACTGTGGCTGAATATAAAACTAACTCCACATAAGCATTTTCTTCAAGCAGAAGCTAGTGACAATGCAGAACAACTTATCTTTAAATCTACCTGACAACAAACCGGAGAAATTCCCATTCACATATTCTGCG
>NC_134880.1:52056443-52091443 GCF_041734735.1 Babylonia areolata | reverse complement strand
TTCCGAAGAATGGAATAGCCTTCCGTTTCCTGAACAGGACAAGTTATCTGTTTTTAGAATTATCTTGATTCTGAACCCAGATATAGTCGGGGTGTGTGTGTGTGTGTGTGTGTGTGTGTGTGTGTGTGTGTGTGTGTGTGAGATTGAGTAACAATAAATGTGTGTGATTAACAATTCATTATTTCTGCGCGTTTTCCATACGCATGTAAATGTTATATTCAATGTACTGGCTGAAAATCTACGATTGGTTTGAGGCTAAGTATGCACTAATAATAATAATAATTATTATTATTATTATAATTACTGTAACATCACAATAATCAGTATTATTGTTAATGTTCCCTTAGTGACCAGCATTATTTAGAGGACAAATGTCAAGGAAACAGACATAATTCAAGTGAAGTACTTCGATATGTGCATCCGTTGGTTTAACCTGCATGCTTCCGAATATTTCTTTTTCTTGCACATCGATTTGTCGTATCGACTCACGTCTTTACCCCTAAAGGTCAGTGACTCAGGATATCTGTTAAAACTCAATATACACATTTTAGGCACTGAGACTGCACTGTCAGTGTTGGCAATGTTTCACCACTACAGCTATTCACTGTCCATTCTATGTCTGCAGCTCTTTTCTTTGTATAACTATGTTGGATATGAACCGATGACCCATGTTTTTTCTTTTTGTTTTTTTTTCAAGACTTCACACTAGGAGGTATATATATATATATATATATATATATATATATATATATATAGAGAGAGAGAGAGAGAGAGAGAGAGAGAGAGAGAGAGAGAGAGAGAGAGAGAGAGAGAGAGAGAGAGATTTCAAGGAGTCCTCGTATTACAAGACAAAGTAGGGTATTTTTTCGGTTTGATACAGAGATTTTAATTACACCTACTTGAGACTGTTTTGTTTCTTTTTCTTTACTTCTCGTGACACGTGATTGTCAGCGTGCAGATATCAAAATAAATGGCTTAATTGTAAGAATATGGATCTGTAACTTGAAATATTTGCCTGCCAACCATTTTATCCCCCACGCATTTGAATCAAGGACCAGCTGAAGCCGTGAGTGGAAGGAGACAAAACGCAGCAACGCCAAGTACAACAGACGGCCATATACATGAACCAGGGCACTGCAGAGGTGAACGGAGAAATGAGCCAGTTCACTGGAGGTTCGTCCTGAGGTCGAAGGACACAAAACGGAAATGCACGGGAGGCAACTCCCTCCCTAACTGGATGCTGCCGACAATCCACCGCTGTTTGCCCACACTATTTTACGCCACTAGCTCGGGGCATCCAAAAGTCACACCGGCAATTGATCGAAACGAAACACTCACCGGCTAGCTGAGCGAAACTCATCATAAATTGATGTTAAACAAAAGGTCCGGCCGAATTAATTCTTCATGATCTCATTAAGTGACACTGCCGCAGATAGATGGCGCTGGCAGCCTGTCCCCTTGGGGGCGCTTGCCGGAGTTCTCCCCCATGGCGGAGCGGGCGGGCTGGAGAGAATGTCAGCCAGCTTAATAATTCAGTGTTAACGGGTTTCAGCCAACGCTTTGCCCAAACAGACTTAGCGGGCACTTCACCCCCACGCCGCCTCCTCCTCCCCCTCTCTCAGGTAGCGGGCCGCAGAGGGAGGCAGTCTCCCTGGCCTGGCCAAATCTGACTAATTTGTGTGCCAATCTCGGGCCGGTGCAAAACAGCGGTGAGGCAGGCAGGCAGCTTCCCGTCCTGTCTACATACTGTGGGTGGCTTAATTAAACCCGATTCAGTCCGTCTCGGTAGGGGGACAAAAAGTGAAAGGAAAACAGCCTGGGGGAGGAGATGGGGGAGCCGTGTTCCGATCCCCTAACGGTATGTGTGCATGGATGAACACCGACGTTTAAACAAGACCCTCAACAATCATCGGCTCCGGGCTCTGTGGCAGCGTTTTCCAGATTTTCTCTGTCTGCGCCGTTCAGTCTTGCCCCATCAATCATTCTCTCACTAAAGAACGCACTTGGAGCGAATCCACTGATTTAGCGTTTTCTCTTGTTTTTCTCCATGAGGACCAGTGGGGGGAGATGGAGAGTCGAAGTGAAACTTTTGCAGTGAAGGCGCTGGGTCATTAGCGACAATTACTGGTTTATTTACACGTGCAACGGGGTGCTGGGGCAGAACACAGATCCTTGTTGACACGCTAAATTACGATCTTGGGTAGCCATTCACTGGTATCAAACCCGCCCGAGCGCTTTTTGTCTTGCTGGGCTTCAGCCCAGTCCCCCCGAGAGGTAGGTGGTGAACGGCTTACCTGGCCCACTCGGCTGGGTGGCGTGTTCTCACAAATTGAGGTGCCATGCACACTCCCTGCCTTCATGTAAAGTCTCTCTCTCTCTGGTTGGATTCAGAAAAGAAAAGTGCATTACTTTCACATAACACTTAACAGATCCGAAGGAGGCCTTTCACTTCAATGGTAGCCTTTAATGTACCTGCATTGTCCAGGAAATTCATGAACGCTGTCTCTGTTATTTACAAGTCTGTCGTTTTCTTGTGAGAGTGGGCGATAACTAACGGCTTTTTGTGACTGTCCAGTTTGAGTGTGACAATGGTCGTTTATGAACGAAATCGCTCGTGTGTTAGATGCTGATGTTCGTGGTGTCCAGCTGCTTCTGAATATGTTTCAGCTTTTCTCACTGTTTGCAGATGACATAATTCTCATGTCAGTCGCACCAAGATGTCTTCCATATCAACTCGATGTACTTTACAATAATGCATCTAAAGACCTTCTCCTAAACATGAAAAAAAAAGTCATGGTTTTAAAAAACGTATGTTTTCTTGAGCAGATATATAACAAGGAATCTTGATGAAAATAGAAAAGTTATGAATAAATATTTTTGCTTTGTTTTGCCTGCAAACCAGTGAACATTTCCAGAGGGACTGACGCACTAGTTTATTTTTCAGTGTTTTCAGTATTTAGTCGTAGCTGTCGAACGCAAAGAAGAAGAAGTAGAAGAAGTATGCAAGTTGGCCAAGGGAAACGACAATTTTCTTTATATTTAAAAACAAAAAAAGTCAAATGTATCAATGTATATCCTGTCCTGATTCAGAAGCGTGGAGAATACAAAGACTGACAACTACTGAGAAACATCACACGTTCGGTGCCTTAACATGCTGCTGAACATTACAGATAAGTCAGCGTGTTGCGAGGCCGGTCGCTGTCCATTGTTCGTCAGATTCTGAATGAGAATAATAAAAACGAGTAACTGTCTTCTCCAGCGACAGTCTTTAATTTTGCTTTATTGAGTTCTCGGAAACATGAGGTATATTCTGCAAACTGTAGAGAATTAGACGTTACACCTACACACAGCACGGCGGCAAAAAGCACAGCTTTTCAAGAGACGCAACTCATACCGCTGCGCTATCGGGAATGGGTATATAAAAGAGCACAGCTCAAAACATAGCTGACGTAACTGATTTTTCATTGATGTATAAATAATGTATACCTGGTATATACTGAAGGCCGTTAAAGAGTCACACGCTACACTCGTTAAGACCAAAGGGGCAATAAGCACAGCTTTTCAAGGGACGCAACTCAAATACCATCGAGAGCACACATATAAATGTGTACATGCACAAATAGCTTCATGTAACTGATTTCTCATTGACATAAACATCGGAATGAATAATGCATGCCTGGTGACAAGGTCGCTGATAATACTGGGGGAGTAAATTCATGACAAATACTAATTGCTGGTACCGAAATAAAGATCACAGAAAACATCCGAAATGGAGGCAGATCAAGTGACGATTATTACTCTGTAGCGAATCAAACGTCGCAACGATGTTGAATCCACACAACCCGTGTGGTCAGCCGGGGAACACTGGACACTGGCAGACGGGTGCAAGTGGTTAAAGGGTTGGACTTTTCAATCTTTGGGTCTCGGGTTCGAATATCGGAAACGGCTCCTTGTGGGTACAGTGTGGAGATTTTTCCGATCTCCCACGTCAACCCATGCTCAGACCTGTCAGTGCCTGAGTCCCCTTCGTGTGCATACGCACGAAATACGCACGATAAAGACCCTATAATCCATGTCAGCATTCGGTGGGTTATGGAAACAACATACCCAGCATGTACCTCCACCCCTCGCCGCCCCCTCCCCCCCGCCCCCACTCCCCCGCCGCCCGAAAACGGAGTATGACTGCCTAAATGGTGGGGGGGTAAATGAAGAAAACGGTCATACACATAAAATATTACATGTCTGTATGAATGTGTATGTGTGTGTGTAACTGAAACCTGTTTGAACGGCAAAGGAAACGAATGACGAGCGCCCAAATGGCAGTCGTCAGTCGGCTGTACCCAGGAAGACAGCGTTGTGAACATGACCCCGTGCTTGTAAAGCGCTTTGAGCTTGGTCTCCGACCGAGGACAGTCGCTGTATTAAGTATCCATGCCATCATCATCAGACAAGACAACGATCGTGCATTCTTTGCCGAAGGCCTGTATACATGGAAAAGCGATACTGACTGGCCAGTCAGCCTGCTATACGTCTCTTGTGACTGAAAAAATCAAGCTATCAACAACCGCACCACCCCCCTCCCCTACCCGCCCCCCTCCACACACACATTCCGACTCACTTTCTCAGCTTTCTTCCGTCAAATTATTGTGGTCGACAGTGAAATTATCTGGAGTTATTTGTTCTGGTGAAATTTTGAAGCACTCACAACAATATACATGCATTAGATTTTTCTTAAACAAGGCGACCCTCATTTTCGATGGAAAACTCAAACGGGAAGGGGGGGAGCAGTGAAAGTCTTTCTCTTTTCAATGCACACTGAATAGGGGCGAGGAAGAGAGGTATGGAAATACTTTCGGGCAATATCCACATTTCTTCCACTTATTTTTTCCATTCAGTTTCGAAGACGAAAAAATCGTAAATTTATTTAAATCACTCACTCACTCAGGCCCATAACTACAAGTAGTAGTTGGGGGAAGCCTGAGGACCGCAGACGCGACCTCCCTTCTCCATCTGTCTCTGTCGGCAGGCGCCGGCAGCAGCTCACGTGTGTGGAGTCCGGTCCATTGTTTGATGTTCTCATGCCAGTTCTTCCGCTGTTTTGGACAAGCTGGTGTGTCGAGTGTTGTGTCCAAACCATATCAGCTTGCGTCTCTTCACATTGGAAAGGAGAGGTTCCTGAGGTCCAGCAAGGTTCTCAATTCTGCTCCGTACATGTTCATTGGTCCTGTGCTCGATCCAGGGAATCTGAAGGAGCTTCCTCAGGCATTTGTTCTCGAAATAACATTGTAATATATACTGTACATTTCTTCTCCTGTCAAGATCGAGACGTAAAGAAGGCCAGTCAAAGAGTGGAGGGGAAGAATACAGGGGAAGAAGGAGATTAATCAAAAACAAGACGATGTTTCTTCTCTTCTTTTTTTTTCTTTTTTTTGTGTGTGTGTGCCACCGGTGATTGTTATAAACTAATGAGGGCAGGGTAGTAGAAGGCAGAGCAGCTGGTGCCCAAGAGACAGAGGCATGGGAGAAGGACAGGAGAAACTTACCCATCGTTCTGTCTCCAAGGGTCAGGCCTTGGTTTGCTTGCCCCGCCGTCGTGGCACCGAGACCCCCTCCCCACCCCCACCCCTCCACACAAGCTCACTGTCAACATCCGCATGTCGCCGACGGCACGGAGATTTTGTCGAGAGTGACGGTCGCGTGCACGTGACAACAGTGCAGCAGGGAAGATAGTCCGCGACGCACGTGCAGGGCAGGACTCAGCACATCTGTCACAGAGCTGGGAACTCTGCTCAGCTGGACAAGGCGTTGTTGCTGTTTCTGTGCTGGTGGTGGTGACGTCCGCTGACCTGTACACATATATATCTTTTCAAACCGCAGTCTTTCAGTCTTCTGTTCAATGTGCATGTCATCGTTAAATAATAATAAAAAAAATAATAGTAATGAAAATAAAAACTTCTAAAATAGTATCATAAAAAAAATCACTATATATTGTTATACCCGAACCTGCCACTCTTCAGCCCTCTCGTTCGCTCGCTCTCACCTCGCTGCCTTACTTATCTTTGATTAAAAAGCCTGGGTTTTGTTCATCGGAACTGTGTGCAGTGTGTGTGCTTGTGCGTGCGTGTGTGTGGATGCGTGCGTGCGTGCGTGTACGAACGCAATTTTTTTTTTCAAGAAAAACAGTACGACAATTTCGCTCTAGGTACTGACAGTCTGGCAAACATAATACAGATGTTGCTGGCTTCAAATATACAATACTGTCACGTCACTCACCTGTTTAGCACACGGACACAGCAGCACACTGACCTTGGAAAACACTGTTGGAGCAGTAAAATACACCACCACCACCCCTCTACCCAACCACCCCCGCCACCCCTCCCCACCCACCCCCCGACCCTCCTCCCCCCACCACTCCCAAAGTGTAAAAAAGCTGGCCGAAAGATCCTCATGATAAAATAAAAAATTGTGATCGACTTTTCGTGTGTTGCTTCTCCTTGGGTTAACTAGATCAGAAATGATGCTACAGAAGTGAACGAGTAGTTGTTGAAAACGGGTGAAGTCCAACTTTAGCATCCTAAATTACTGCACCTATTTTACCGGCAATTTTTGTGCATGTGTGAAACAGTGTCACCATTAGTAGATGTTAGGTGGATTTCGACTCTCGTTTTCTACGTTATTTCACTCCATTTTGATTCGGATTCAGTCACTAAACTAACGTGCCACCATCTTGCTTTTTTCCGTTTGTCGTCACACACACCACGGAAATGTAACCGGTAGCTGCAATGATTTAGTATGCTAAAATTGGACATTACCTTGAAAACGGATCTGCTCTCTTCGTGTTTGTTACACTTTTTTTCAGGAAGAATTGAGACACCAGTTCTGGTTGTCCGTCACTCCTGTTTCTTCATCTCGACGTTTGCTGCAGTTACTGTCTTTATTTCCACACCACAACTGTCGAGCAACGCTTAAACCACCAGCAATAAACTAAAAATGGATAGAGGTAACACCTTTGGTGTCTGGCAGCTGCGCTCTACCTGATAGAGTGGACGGGCATAGAAGGCGAACACCTTCACCAGTTCGAACGTCTTGTCAGCCATTTTTTGACACTGTGCTTTTGCAAGCGTGACATGTAGTCAGGAAGGTTTGGAGGGTGAAGGGGTTGGGTGGAGGGTGGGAGTGTGAAGGGATGGAGGGAGAGGGAGGGACGGAGGTGAGGATAAAGGTGTGGGTCATCCCGAGATGCACAACCAGGTGGGAGAACGGAAAAGGAAAAACACGAAACCTTCAAGAAACGGTTCAACAATAAGCCTGTATCCACACGAAGTTGAAATACGAAAGAATAAAAACGGAACTGAACTGTGCGTGCGTGCGTGCGTGTGTGTGTGTGTGTGTGTGTGTGTGTGTGTGTGTGTGTGAGAGAGAGAGAGAGAAAGGAGGAGGAATCGCAAGTGTATAGGGGTTTGTTTTGCGTATGTATCGGTGCACGCTTGTCTGTTTCTGTGTCTGTCTGTGTGTGCTAACTTTTATGTGTTTGTGCGAGCGTGTATTATCACTGCGCGCGCAAAATATACGTTAGATTCGTGAACATGCACGTGCTCACGTGAACGCATGTGTGGGAAAAGAGCATAAGAAAAAGTTCATCAAGACAGAGTGACAAACAAACAATCACACCAAACAAAACAATATGATACTCGATAAGGCAGCTTTCCCGATCGTTTACAGGTGATATCATAAATGCTTGATGGAGTTAATAACTTTTTCCCCCGGCTAGGGGTACTCACTATCCGGGCTAGGGTGCGAAATTCTACTCCATTAATGACCGGGCCCCAACCACGAGAGAGAGTGGTGGCTTCATTAATTTACCGAGAGTGCTCCCACAGGATTTGGCGTGTCTCACGTTCCTCGTGCCAGAATCAATTGTTTTGCTCCCAGTCTGCAGACTGCTGTAAAGCTTTCACAGGTAATTTAACTTGGTGTGCGTGTGTGTGTGTGTGTGTGTGTGTGTGTGTGTGTGTGTGTGTGTGTGTGTCCCCAGGCTGTGTGTCTCTACGTATGTTTGTGCGTGTTTTGTGTGTGCGTACATGCTAATATAATGCGCGCGCATATTTTGAAAATACACGCGTTCGTGTGTGTGTGTGTGTGTGTGTGTGTGTGTGTGTGTGTGTGTGTGTGTGTGTGTGTGTGTGTGCGTGTGTGTGTGTGTGTGTTTGGTGCGTGCGTGCGTGTGTGTGTACGTACATGCTCATGTGCGCCTATAGCCTACTTTGAAAGTACACACGCTCGTGTACATATACGTGGAAAAACGGAGTAATGAGGGAGGGAAGGCAATGGGTGGAACAAAGCAATCACAGAGACAGCCACCACAAACTGAACTAACCTCAGGGTACAGCCACCACAAACTGAACTAACCTCAGGGTACAGCCACCACAAACTGAACTAACCTGAGGGTACAGCCACCACAAACTAAACTAACCTCAGAGACAGCCACCAAAAATGAAACTAACCTCAGGGTACAGCCACCAAAAACTAAACTAACCTCAGGGTACAGCCACCAAACACTGAACTAACCTCAGGGTACAGCCACCACAAACTGAACTAACCTCAGGGTACAGCCACCACAAACTGAACTAACCTCAGGGTACAGCCACCAAAAACTGAACTAACCTCAGGGTACAGCCACCTCAAACTAAACTAACCTCAGGGTACAGCCACCACAAACTAAACTAACCTCAGAGACAGCCACCAAAAATGAAACTAACATCAGGGTACAGTTTCAGTTTCAGTTTCAGTAGCTCAAGGAGGCGTCACTGCGTTCGGACAAATCCATATACGCTACACCACATCTGCCAAGCAGATGCCTGACCAGCAGCGTAACCCAACGCGCTTAGTCAGGCCTTGAGAAAAAAAGGTGAATAAATAATAGATAACCTTACATCAATAAATAAATAAATAAATAAATAAATAAATAAATAATAATTATAATATAAAAAGGTAGTAATAATAATAATAATTAAAAAAAAATAATAACAATAAATAAATAAATAAATAAGACAACAATGATGATAAATAAGCAAATAAATGTAAAACATGAAGACACACATTCACACATGCATCCACACATGCATAACACTAACAGATATGCACCAAACATGTAGTTTCACAGATATGAAAGCACAGTCAAATACATATAAACATACATGAGCTCCAACACACACACACACACACACCACACATTACCCTGCACCTCCTCTACCCCCCTCCTCCACACACTCATTTCTAGTCTACGTATCGCAGCTTCCACGGCACACACACACACACACACACACACACACACACACACACAGATGAACACTTACTTGTACAAGCACACACACATACGCCCATATCTCCCACCCCCAACCCCACACACACACACACATATATATATATATATATATATATATATATATATATATATATATATATACGTTCCAATAAAAACTTTTATTTAATATGCATATACTGTTCTGTTTTCTTGCACACACAGTCAAGGCCTTCACCCAGTCCAGCTCGTTGACCAGCCACATGCACACACACACGGGGGACCGGCCCTGGGTGTGCCAGCACTGTGGCAAGGACTTCACGGACCAGTCATCCTTCAACCGACACCAGAGGATTCACAACGGGGAGAAGCCGTTCCGGTGTGAGCACTGCCCCTGTGCCTTTGCCAGGTCGGAGCAGCTGAAGAAACACCTGAGTAAAGACCACCCCGGGGATCTGCAGAACCTGGCCACGCTGGCTGCCGCTGTGGCCACCATCAAATGAAGGAGTGAATGTTTAGCAGCTAAACTGAAATTTATCCTAGGGGATGGTGGTGATATTTTTCAGTGCTTGTCACAAATCTTGGGGCTTGCAGGCAAAGATTGATATTGTTAGAATTGTGTTAAGAACTGATGGTTCCTTGGCCAAACATCCCACCCCCTCCCCCACATTTACTGGCATGTTTGGAGGAGAGCAAACTCCTTGCATGCGCACTATGGATGGTTTGTGGGGGGGATGTCCAGCCTGGTAACACTTGTGACATTGCGATGCAAATTAGTTTGAACTGGGCATTAAAAAAACAAACAAATAGAAAAAAAAAGACCTGACAGAATAATGACTCAGTAAATTCAGTAAATCCAGCTCATCTAAATCTAAATCTGTTTAGAGAAATAATACACTGTACAAATGCTGTTCAGTATTATTATTTTTGTAAGACTACTGCTACACTTCAGATGAACAGCATGCTTGATTCAGTAATTTTATCTGTTTTTCTGCATTTCAGACAAATCTAAAATTTTATGATGCTTGCCTTTTTCCCTGAAGTGGGCTGGTGGATCAGACAAAAAGATCCAAAGATCACCAAGTTTAGACAGTCTAAGTGTTATAAGGAAATCAACACTTCCAAGTGGAGTGATGCTGCTGTCATTTATGTGACTTGGAAATGACAGAGTAGTTAAACGTGTGATCTTTTTCCCATAGACTGTAAGTATTACACTGTGAACAAAATCAGCATCATTCTTTGGACTCAGTATTACTATTAAAATTTGACTCTTCCATTTTAAATGCCTGTGAATATTTATGTTAGTTACCACGCTCAAGATGTGTTGTCATGGTATGTGTTTCTGTTTTTAAATGTTTCTGTTTGCCCATGCTCATCAGGGTACAGCCACCACAAACTAAACTAATCTCAGGGTACAGCCACCAAAAACTAAACTAACCTCAGGGTACAGCCACCACAAACTAAACTAACCTCAGGGTACAGCCACCACAAACTAAACTAACCTCAGGGTACAGCCACCACAAACTAAACTAATCTCAGGCTACAGCCACCACAAACTAAACTAACCTCAGGGTACAGCCACCACAAACTAAACTAACCTCAGGGTACAGCCACCAAAAACTAAACTAACCTCAGGGTACAGCCACCACAAACTAAACTAACCTCAGGGTACAGCCACCACAAACTAAACTAATCTCAGGCTACAGCCACCACAAACTAAACTAACCTCAGGGTACAGCCACCCAAAACTAAACTAACCTCAGGGTACAGTCACCAAAAACTAAACTAACCTCAGGGTACAGCCACCTCAAACTAAACTAACCTCAGGGTACAGCCACCACAAACTGAACTAATTTCAGAGACAGCCACTACAAACTAAACTAATTTCAGAGACAGCCACCACAAACTAAACTAATCTCAGAGACAGCCACTACAAACTAAACTAACCTCAGGGTACAGCCACCAAAAACTAAACTAATCTCAGAGACAGCCACCACAAACTAAACAAAACTGGAATGAAATGAAAATAATAGAACAGAACAATAAAAACACGGGAAGATGGCCTACATCGCTCAGTTCATCACTCCTCGCACACAGGCTGTCAGTTAGTACTGTGGTTTTCGGAAAGTGTTTTCAATTTATGTGCCTCTGCCTCTGTGTGTGTGTGTGTGTGTGTCTGTGTGTGTGTGTCTGTTTGTCTGTCTGTCTGTCTCCCCCCCCTCTCTCTCTCTCTCTTCCTCTCTCTTTCTATGTTTGTGTGTGTGTGTGTGTGCGCGCGCGCGCGTTCTTGAGTACGCGCGTGTTAGTGAGTGGTTTCGTGTATTTATGAGGGGGTGAAATTTCAAGACAAAACAGATCGTTAAAAAAACCTGAAAAAAAGCAGGAGAGAAGACAGACGTCTGCAGACATGTAAGAACTGTTTGATCACACAGATTTCCCGGGCTAATTTTCCGTTGTCAGATGTACGAATCCGTCATCATAGATATACACTTTTGACATAAATGCAAGGACCAAGACTTACGTGTGCCCCTTCTGGAAAGAATGCAAAGGAGTCGAGGTGCACTTTGTCATTGTACATTTCATAAAGTTTGAAAAAAAAGTACTGTATGAATGTATATGTGAGTGACTGAAACCTGACTGAATAACACAGGAAACGAACGATGAGCACCCAGTAGCAGCTGTCAGTCGGCTCAACCCAGGTAGGCAGTCTGTTGTGCAAATGACTTCGTGCCGTTGTTTTTAACTCTCTCCATACGAACGGCGAAAGAGACGACGTTAACAGCGTTTCACCCCAATTACCATCATCAAAATATTGCAAGTGGAAGGCTCTTATACTGAAGAGGTGAATCTTGACAAAGAATACCACAAGTCTGACGACGGAAGCTAAAGGTTGGGTCATTCAGACACCCACTGGACATCCGAGGGGTCTGTGTAGAGGAGAAGAGAGGACTGGCCGTACTGAGTGAGTTAAAGCGCATAGAGATTGGTCTCCGACCGAGGATAGGCGCTATAGAAGTATCCATACCATCATCATCATCATAACATCATCAAGAAAAAAAAATATTACAGAAAACCTGGTTTCTTCCGTTTCAGTATGTTAATGTCATTGGCAAATGAAAAGGTGGCAAAGAATCTAAGTTTTGGGGGGGTTTTGTTGTTGTTTTTTTCAGAGCCACAGTATGTTCACCATATATTGTGTGTGTACAAATGCGTGCGTTCTGATTGATATATTAACTATGCTTGGTGGAATATTATGTTATACTCCCCATCGTACAGGTGTCTTGGCCTGTTGTTAAAAAAACAACCAAACTCAATCATTGATACCCTTCGATGAAATTGGATAGACATCTAGAACTTAACAAGTCCATGCTATGTGTCTGTGTCTGTGTCTGTGTCTCTGCGTCTGTGTGTCTGTGTGACACAGTCCGTTGCCTATGTTTTCACTCACTAAACTCGTGGCCCCGTGGTAGATTCGATTTGGCGTTTGTGTTCACCAGTGATCAGGGTTCGATGTCCCCTTTCGGCTCGGTGTGCTGTGTTCTGGGGAAAGGTTCTGATTTTCATAACTATACCCAGCTGTCAATGGGTGTACCGACCTGACTTAGGGTGGAAAATGTTAAAAACGGCTTAAGGAGAAAAACTGGGCCCCGCCCTTCTGTTTTCAACCAAGCCGTGGACTCAGTGAATAAGAATTCACTGCGTCTAACGCCGTGAAAGGATAGGGGACCTTTAACCATCTTTGAACCGCAACGATTGTGACCTTTCATATCGTTAGACGGGTGCGGCGGCCATTAAAAAAAAAGAAGAAGAAGAAGAAGATTAACTCACTCAGTACGGCTAGTCCTCTCTTCTCCTCTACACAGACCCCTCGGATGTCCAGTGGGTGTCTGAATGACCCAACCTTTAGCTTCCGTCGTCAGAATTGTGGTATTCTTTGTCCACATTCACCTCTTCAGTATAAGAGCCTTCCGCTTGCAATATTTTGATGATGGTAATTGGGGTGAAACGCTGTTAACGTCGTCTCTTTCGCCGTTCGTATGGAAATAGTTAAAGCGTTGCATTCTCACACGAGTTCCCTGAATTCGATGCCCGGTTTTGTGGCGCACCTGGTGGAGATTTTTCCTATCTCCCGGGTCAAGATATCACGTGCAGACCTGCTGGTGCCTGAACCCCCTTCGTGTGTATACACACATAAAGAAGATCAATTACGCACGTTAAAGATCCATGTCAGCGTTCGTTGGTTTATGGAAACAGGAACATACCCAGCATGCACACCCGCGAAAACGGAGTATGGCTGCCTTCATGACGGGATAAAAATGGCCACGCACGAAAAAGCTGACTCGTACATACGTGTGAATGTGGGAGTTGCAGCCCATGAACGCAGAAGTAGAAGAAGAAAAATAAGAGGACGAGAGAAGAAGAAGAAGAAGTCCTTTATGTAATAAAACGTAGAGTTGTTCTTTGTCCAGGTTTTTGTTTGTTTGTTTCATTGAATGACATACATTTTGAAACATTTTTCATAAACATTTTGTGTTTATTTGTAATACCCGTTTACATAACTCCCTTCGTGGGGATCCAAGGCTCTTATTGAATAACGTGTTCGTATCAGTTTCGTATGGCCCTCTAATCAACCCCCTTCCCACCTCTCTCTCTCTCTCTCTCCTGGACCCTCCCCACTTACTCTGTCTCTCTTTATATAATTATATCCCTACCTCGCCCCACCCCCTCTCTCTTTCCCGAGGTCCCCCACTACCCCTCACTCTCTGTGATATATAATAATAATAATAATGTACATTTATATAGCGCCCTTTCTCTCTAAGAGCTCAGGGCGCTTTACATGAAAGAAAAATATTCCAAGTTACATAAAACATTCATGACCACTCTTTCTCAAAACCCCCTCCCCCCTCTCCACCCACCCCCCCCCCCCCACACACACACACACACTCACACTCTCCCCCTCCAACTCTACATACATCCAAAGTGAGCTGACATGGGTGGTGTTGGAGAACAAGGAAGCTGAGAGTGCTTATAGATAGGTTTTAAAAAGATTAGTTTTTTAGTGATATATCATTATATACCTACACACACACACATATAAATATGCATATATCATATACATAATGTTAAATATTCCTCCTTCCCTCCCTCTCCCCCCTCTGTATTCTTCCTTTACACCCGCCCCACTCCCACCCCTTTCACCGCTCTTTCTCTCCACCTCTCTCTCTCTTTCTATCTCTCTCTCCCTCCCTCCCTCACTCTCTTTATCTCTCCCTCTCTCTCCCCTCTCTCTCTCTCTCCTTCCTTTCTCTCTATTCTTCTTTTACACCAGCCCCCACACACACACACACCACTTTCACATCTCTCTCTCTCTCCTCCTCTCTCTTTCTTTCTCCCTCCCTCCCCTTCTCTCTCTCCTTCTCCCCCTGTCTATTCTTTTACACCCGCCCCACACTACTCCTTTTTCACCTCTCTCTCTCTCCACTTCTCTCTCCCACTCCCTCCCCCTCCCCCTCCCTCTCTCCCACTCTCACTGTGTCTTCACTTCCCCAAAAAAAGACAAGCAGCGATCAATCTAATTGCTCCTCGCAGATTTAACAGCCACCTAAGTGGTGAATGGGAAAGCAAATTACGGATTGATTCCGTAGCCGTCCGGACCTGGGCTGCGAGGCCTGGCGACGTCATCAGCAAAGAAAAGGGCGGAAGAAAATAAATACATCTTGCCCTCTGCTGCACCTGAGACTTTTTGCGCCAGGTAAACAAGGAGATTGGATTTTCCCTTTCTTTCTTTCTTTGTGTCTTTCTGTTTTCTGTGCTGGTGGCGGTGCAAGGTGAGAAAGAAGTACCCCCCCCCACCCCCACCCTTTCTTTGTCAGACATTCCCCGAGGAGGGAAAAAGAAAAAGAAAGAGATGAAATAAATAAAAGAACGTTATTGTCTGTGAGAAAAGGTGTCTACAGGGTTTTCAGTGTTTTTGTTCTTTTGCTCTGTGTTGTTGTGTTGTTGTTGTTGTTGCTGCTGTTGCTGTTGCTGTTCGTGGTGGTGGTGGTGGTGGTGGTGTGTGTGTGTGTGCGCGTGCGCGCGCGCGCGCGCGCGCGCGCGCGCGTGTGTGTGTGTGTGTGTGTGTGTGTTTTTCTGCGTATGGACCGGAAGGGAAGAGGGTGAAAGGGGGATAGAGAATCTGACTTCAATATATAAAAAAAATTAAAAGAAAAAGCTGCTTGCAACAACAACAACATCTCTCTCTCTCTCTCTCTCTCTCTCTCTCTCTCTCTCTCTCTTTGTTTTTGTCACGATGTTGAATATCAGTATAGAATTTTCTGTGGGTTAAAGGTGTCCAGGTCCAAAGTGAATAGGTATCCCTCCAAAATCAGTTGAGAATCGATTTCCGTGCAGCAAGCGTAGTTTTATCCTACCTTCCACCAACTACTACTAACGCCGTTAGTTACGCTGTAGCTGTTACCAGTAGTAGCAGCAGTAGTAGTAGCAGTAGTAGTAGTAGTAGCAGTACTGATGCTGTTGTTGTTGCTGCTGCTGTTACAGATCAAAATATTAAACTTAACGCTTGGTACAACGCCAGTTGTCTTCCGGGGGAGCTTTATTTGAGGAGGGGTGTCATCTATTCAAGCTGCTCATCACATTTTTTTAAGGGAAATAAGTGGCACTACAATCGAATCTCAGCGGCGCGCAGCGAGGGCGTGACAGTGAAGAGAGAGAGGAGGGAGAGGGAGACAGAGAGAGAGAGAGAGAGCGGGTGGGAGGGGCGAGAGAGAGAGAGTATCACAGCCCAGGATAACTGTCCTCCCGAGGACCTGACGGGTTCAAACACGGTCCTATCGATTGCCGCGCCAGGCCCAGATGGGACTTTTTACGGCTGTTTTGAGCGTTTAATCATTGACGATTGTCTCAATCAACCTTTCCTAGAGGCCCTGCAGGGGAGGGAAGGGGAGAAATAATAACTCACGGCCATTGATTGCTGCGCATCTCTTGGGCAAAGCGATCTGGGCAAGTTAATATCAGCCGTAATCTTTAGAAAAAGAAAATAAGATTTGTGATTTTTTTTTTTTTAATCAAGAGGGCATGGGTGTGAAAGCAATAGGGGTGGTTGGGGTGGGTGGGTGTGGAGGGTCACTCAGGAAAAGGATTGGCAGTGAGGAGAGAGAGAGAGAGACGGAATGAAAAACACGTAGATTAAAAAGAAAAACCACCACCATAGGCGATTGTCCAGACAACATGATTTTAATGATCTGATCGAATGCATCAACGAGGAGCAATATTGCTGCACACAGAGATCTGAGGTAATGACGAGAGGACAGGGAAACTTGATTCCTTGAATTCGATTTGTCCTGAAACATGACATATTAGATGGCCAGGTGTTATTCCACATATCGCTGTCAACAACGTCGTTGTTTCGTAATCTTTAAAAGCTGATAAGAGCTGGCACTGATAAAAATGCTGAACAATTTGAACAATGAAAAGGAGAAGGAGAGTCTGAGACAGAACAGACAGACAGACAGGTATAGGGAGAGTTGGAGACCACAGAAAGAGATGAACAGACAGATAGATAGACAGACAAACAGATAGGCAGCGTTCTTTCATCAACAAGAGTAACAATCTCAGAGTCTTGGCAGACAGAACAGCGATGGAGCGGGGGGGAGGGGGGGGAGGAAGGGGGCATGGGGGGGTTGTGGGGGGAGGGGCTGTGGGGTGTGGGGGCGGGTGGAGGGGGGGCCATGGGGGAGTGGGGGATGGGGGGCATGGGGAGGGGCTGTGGGGTGTGGGGGCGGGTGGAGGGGAAGGAGGCATGGGGTGGGGTGGGGATGGGGGGCATGGAGGGAGGGGCTGTGGGGTGTGGGGGGCGGGTGGAGGGGGGGCCATGGGGGGGTGGGGGGGGATGGGGGGCATGGGGGAGGGGCTGTGGGGTGTGGGGGCGGGTGGAGGGGGGGCCATGGGGGGGGATGGGGGGCATGGAGGGAGGGGGTGTGGGGGCGGGTGGAGGGGGGGCATGGGGGGGGATGGGGGGCATGGAGGGAGGGGGTGTGGGGGCGGGTGGAGGGGGGCCATGGGGGGGTGGGGGATGGGGGGCATGGAGGGAGGGGGTGTGGGGGGCGGGTGGAGGGGGGCCATGGGGGGGTGGGGGATGGGGGGCATGGAGGGAGGGGCTGTGGGGTGTGGGGGCGGGTGGAGGGGGGAGCATGGGGGAGGATGGGGGGCATGGGGGAGGGGCTGTGGGGTGTGGGGACGGGTGGAGGGGGGGGCATGGGGGGGGATGGGGAGCATGGAGGGAGGGGCTGTGGGGTGTGGGGGCAGGTGGAGGGAGGGAGGGGGGGGGCAAATTAAGGCGTTGGTGAACTGAGCACCCTTGAACCAACCACGCTAATGACATCTTTCCGGATAAATTGGGTCTCCGAGTGTTCGTTCGTTCGTTTCCAGAGAGTTCAATGACTGGGGTCTCCAAGCAATTCCTGGCGCTCACAAGTGGCCAGCCTTGTCCATGCCACCTGCAGCCCCTACTGTCTGCCGCGTGTGAAATCAATGAGGCCTTGATTGTCAGGTGTTAAACGGAAGACAGTTGGCAGCATTGATCAGCCGTCACACCTGAAGAAGACTGGTCTCTTTTTTCATCGTGTGATGGGCGACGTGAGTGAGGCTGTGGGGGGGCGGGGGGGGGGGGGAAGTGAGGTGGGGGGGGCGGGGGGTGAATGGTTGGAATGATGGGTGGGGACGGGGTGGGGGGGGGAGGAGCGGAGGTGGGGGGGGGGGAGGCGGACGGTGGCGGGGAAGATGAGTCTGTGTGTGGAGGGGTGGGTGGTATGAGGATGCGCGCGCGTGCGTGCGTGCGTGTGTGTGTGTGTGTGTGTCTGTGTGTGTCTCTGTGTGTGAGTCTGTGTGTTAGAGTTTTATGTTTGTGCATGGGTGTGGGTGTGCATGCACATGCATGTTTGCGGTGTCTGTCTCTGTGTGTGTGTGTGTGTGTGTGTGTGTGTGTGTGTGTGTGTGTGCATATGTATTGAGTACAAGGTACCGAGACAAAGCCGTGCTGCAGCAGTCGATTTACACGAGCCTTTCAGACTCTGCAGGTTGTCTTTGTATGGGGGTTTTCTTGCTACCGTGAGTGATGCACTACAACAAAGTAAGTAATGCACTACAACAACTAAAACGCTGTGATGTGAAAAATGGTGAGGAAGAAGATGACACTGTGGGAGAGTTATGTGGCAAGAATGGAAGGGTCGATGGAGAGAATGCCAGTTTGTAAATCTGCGTACGTGCGGAGACGCGCGTGCACACACACACACACACACACACACACACACACACACACACACGCGCGCGCGCGCGTGCACACACACACACACACACACACGCGTGCACACACACACACACACACACGCGTGCACACACACACACACACACACACACACACACACGCACACACACACACACACGCGTGCATACACACACACACACACACACACACACACACACACACACGCACGCACACACACACACATACACACACACACACGCACATACACATTCACACATACGCGCGCGCGTGTACACACACACACACACACACACACACACACACACACACACACACACACACACACAATCAGTCACTTCACGATCTCCAGCCAGCTGAAGTTAAAAAAAACAACAAAAACAAACAAAAAACAGAAACACAGAATCCTTTGTTGTGGTATTATTTGAATACGAAAGATCGAAATGCAATATTGGCCGTTAAAAGAATTTAAAGAATATATTAGTCAGTCCCTGGAGGAATCTGTCATTTGAATAAGAACAATAAAACTCCTCTACTGAATCCAGACGGAAAGGCTGACCGATTAAAACACTACCATTGTGTTAAAGATTATGTGTTCACTGAAGGAAAATTACACAAGAAATGTCAGACCACGTACAGCCTAGGTGCCGGTTTCAAAGCAAATGTCAACAACAGACTTGATATATTTCATACACACCTTGGCGTAATCATTCCTGGTCAACGATTATGGAGAAGATTTGAATGTTGGTTTTTTTTTGTTTGTTTTTTTCTTTTTTGTCGTTATCGTTGTCGTTGTTGTTGCTGCTGTTGTTGTTATCATATTTGGCGACAGTTTATCCTTCTAACGCACGTCTGCCTCACCAGTCTGACAAATATATAAATATGACAAAAATAACCTAATTTCAACAGCGATATGTAAAGACACTGGGGAGAACAATGCAAAATGGAGGACATGACTGAGTCTTTCTGTTCGGTATATATGTGTGTATGTGTATGTGTATGTATATATATATATCTTTCTGAACTCCTCCATATCTATACCCCGTCTCGCCAGCTCCGTTCTTCCTCTGATACTCGACTTCTCAGGATACCTCACGTCAGAAGTAAGACCTATGGACACAGATCGTTTTCTTTTCAATCGCCGAAGACATGGAACAAGCTCCCTGATAACCTCCGTCATTCTGATTCCCTCACATCTTTTAAATCTCGTCTCAAAACCCACCTTTTCCCTCAGCAGTAAGTTCAATTGTGGCAGGTCCACTTCCTTTGCGTTAGCTGTGCTTGACTATGTGTGTATACATATGTATGTGGACATAACTACATGCATGTATATGAATGTGTATTGTGTGTGCGTGAGTTTATGTAAATTTGTGCCTGCCTATGTGTGCGTATGTGTTAGGGTAGCTGTTAGATACACATGTATTGTTAAAATGTATGTATGCAGTGTGTGTGTGTGTGTGTGTGTGTGTGTGTGTGTGTGCGTGCGTGTGCGTGTGTGTGTGTGTCGTCACATTTTGGTGTGTGTATGTAACATAGATGTAATGTTTTATGTTAACAAAGCGTTTTTGTAAAGCACCTAGAGCAGATTTCTGGATAGTGTGCTATATAAGTATCCATTATTATATATATATATATATATATATATATAGAGAGAGAGAGAGAGAGAGAGAGAGAGAGAGATATAATATGGATATATATATATATATATATATATCTCTCTATTTTTTTTATATAGACAGATAGATAGATACATACATACATGTGCATGTATGTATGTAAGTATGTATGTATGTATGTATAAAACCCTTTTTGGGAAGTAAAATGCCTTGCTTTTCTTTTCTTATTTATGATAAGTATAGTGTGGCTTGTTCGGGATTAAAGAGGCTGTGCCAGTCTTGAATAAAAGCTAATTTGTGTTTGCACATTCCTTCTGTCATTGCTGCTGTGTGCACATGTCACCTGATCGGTATAAGGACAGGCCCGGCGCTCCCCTTTTAGGAAGTGTTTGGGTTTGTTCCAATGTACCTTTTATTTACCTGTGTGCTAGCTGAATCGGTAGCGTAAGCAGCACTGACTTGAAGTTGTCTACCTTGTGAATGGAAAGAGTTGCCACTCTTTACTATTTGTTAATTATATATGTAATGACCAAAAAAAAATATGCACGTGCATCTGTGCGTTGAGAGGCAGACACAGTAAGAGATATAGAGGAAGAGTGGGATTAACAGTTTTACTTTCAACTAGCAAAGACAGTCTAACCATCATCGCCCAGGAAAGTAAAATGAAGGCAAATATTTGACAGAACAAACCATACATGACCTCTTGGTTTTTTTGGGTTTTTTGTTTGTTTGTTTTCGGTTTGTTTTTGTTTTTGTTTTGTTTTTTTTGGGGGGGTGGTTATTTTTTTATTTTTTTAGCCAAGATAATTCCGGATGCTATTTTCGCTCAAACAAGGGCAATTTTGAACTGTTTTAGATTCAAGCGCGATGTGTGGCACCAATCTGTGTAGCACCAATCAATCAGTATTAACAGTAGCCATTGCAAGTGGATGTCCAACGACCTTTTTGGTCGTTGTCTGCTGGTCCGTGAGAAGCAAACTCTCTCTCTCTCTCTCTCTCTCTCTCTCTCTCTCTCTCTCTAAGTGACTGACAGAGAGAATCCTGAAAGCAAACAACAGAAAACAAAGGACACGTCTCAAGCTTTACAAAAAAAAAAAAGGAAAAAAAAAAAGAAAAAAAAAGCCCAACTAAGCCTGAGGTGGTTTTCTGCCTTGACTCCATTTTTTCAGGGGTTGTTGTCTTTGGGGGGAAGGGGAGGGATGAGGGGTGGGGGGGGATAGTGGCAGGGGGTGGAAAGCGTGTGTGTGTGGGGGGGGGGGAGGGATGGGGGGGCGGGGGGGGGGATGCTACTTTCTCTCCGCTAATTAAACACTCCATCTTTCATGGGGTATATCCTCGTGCATGATTCACCCCCCCCCCCAAAAAAAAATAAACGCCAAGAATTGACTCCCCTGCCTCCTCCGTCCCCCTTTCTCGAAGTCCACCACACTTTTCATTTTAACGGAACTACCCCCACACACCCACCGAACACCCCCCTCCACAACTACAAGATACCTAACGTCGGGGGCATATGGAGAAAAACTCGGTCACGTGCACGCATTCACGAGGACCCTCTTCCCACCAATCGCCCTCCGCTCCGCCACGTGCACGGGGGACTCCCCGGCGCATGCGTACTTGCGGTGCTGTCGCGCGCCTCCCATCTGTTAGGACCAGCATGCATTGCGGATCATGTTTGGCCACAGACGGGAGTTGAAAGTTGTTTGGTGAGGTTGGGGGGGGTAGGGAGGGGGGCGGTGTTTGCCTTGCGTGTCGGGACGAAAACGGGGGATTACGTTGGTGAGAATAAAAATCATGCAACGGGGGTGTGTGTTTCGTGTTCATTAAATATCACCACGCAAGACTGTTTACCGATAAGTTCGTGGCATTGTTCCCCCCCGCCAGTGTATTCATCAGCCTGCTCTGCCGGTTTGGCGGTTGGTTTGGTCGAGGTGGCTTCTGTCTGTCCGTTTGTCCGTCTGCCTGCCTGCCTGCCTGTCTGTCTGTCTGTCTGCCTCTCTCTCTCTCTCTCTCTCTCTCTCAAGAGAAAGAGAGACATACATACATACATATATGCATGCATACATGCATGGATACTGACATTTTCAGCTGAAGTATCAGTCCTCATGAAGTGATGCAAGATGATTTTGCCTTATTTGTGGTGTCTAACGAGCGTCTCTGCCAATAAGATAAGATAAGATAAGATAAGAATCTCCAACTGGAGAAATTTGGTCAGGTGCATTATCACAACATAGACAAGTAAACAACATGGGGACCATAACTGTAAAAGTCAACAACAGCTTTTACGAGTATTACGAAGATACAAATCTAAAAAAAATATCACATACATCGTTTCATACATACATTCACACACTGCAGGTAAAATAACTAGTATTCTTAATGTAAAAACAGAAAGAATTAAGAAACATTATTTGAATATAATTATATACATAGCCTCCTATACTGCACATTGATTATAATAGACAGATAAGATAAGAATAAAGATGAATACTTACACCTGTCAAAAGATCTACCTATTTACTTGGGGTTCTGTTACCAATCACAAAAGAAATCAATCGAAATTAACTCCCTTTTCGGTCTTCTTCAGTTTTTTCTTTCTCCTCTTCTTCTTTTCCTTCTCTTTACTCAGTCCACTAGCTGCCATGCCATGATGAATGAAAAACTGAATGTATGTGTATGTGTGAACATTAAGTGCGTGTGTGTGTGTTTGTGTGTGTTTGAGTGTGTGAGCGTGAATGTGTACGTATGTCTTTGTTTGCTTGTTTTATAATTGTGTGTGTGTAAGTACGTACGTACATGTGATGTACCAATTGTTCCAGTTTTCATCGCTTTTTTTTACCTTTGATAGACTATTCAAGTTACTATTCTTATTCGTCGTTCTTGTCATTTTATTTTATTTCAATTTATTTCTTTATTTTTATGTTTTGTGTCCTTTCTCTCCCCCCCCCTCTGTCCCCCCACCCCCACCCCACCCCCCCTCCCTCCCTTTCTTAAACCTTGTACTTTGTTCGTTCGTTCGTTCTTTAGTTTAACGTCTTTTCACTGTAAGTGATATTAGACGAGGGAAGGAAAAAATCGAGTGGGAGGAGGGGGAAGGAGGGGGGGGGGGGAATTACTGTGTACGCATATGAGTAAGTGAAAGTGTGTATGTGTGTGTGTGTGTGTGAAAATTATTTATTTAAGTTTTGTTTAACAAACAAGTCACGCTATTTTGAGTAGACAAATAGATGTGTGTGTGTGTGTGTGTGTGTGTGTGTGTGTGTGTGTGTGTGTGTGTGTGTGTTTTGTGTTGTTGTTTTTTGTCGTCGTCGTATTTGCAAAGTGGTCTTTGTGATCAGGCAAACTGTTGCCAAAAAAAAAAAAAAAAAAAAAAAAAGTTTAATTTTTGTCGTTTTTTGGTTGTATTTCTTTCTTGTTGATGATGATAAATAAAACGATGCCACGAAAAAGACGATCGATTCTAACCCTTCCAGTGTTCGATGTGCCCCGTTTGATGGCTCACGAAATACCGACTGTCTTCGAAGCACTGTTGTGTCACTGAAGAAACTGAAAGATTGTGATGGTGTGCTACCTTGACAAGGGTTGTCATACCAAATATGGGTATATATTTTTTTTTTAAATTAACTAAAAATAAACCTGCTGGTCTAGACTTACTCCAGGTAAAGAGCAGATCTGTCTTTTAACCAAACAACCGATCAACCGACTGGCTCACAGTTGGATAAGCGCGTTGGGTTACGCTGCTGGTCAGGCATCTGCTTGGCAGATGTGGTGTAGCGTATATGGATTTGTCCGAACGCAGTGACGCTTCCTTGAGCTACTGAAACTGAAACTGAAACTGGCTGAGCGACCAACCAACGCTTCACAAGGTCACTGTTTTTTTGTTTTGTTTTGTTTTGTTTTGTTTTTCTTTTCTTTTTTCTTGGAACCAGGTTGGCTCGATTTCACACTGTAATCAAAAGGAACGATATCAAGTTTTTAGGGGGTTTAATGATACTGACATGAAACAAACTTTACCTGATAAATTTGCGAAATTTAGCTGCTGTAACTTTTAGGAAGTTTGAGAGAGAGAGAGATAGATGAGAGAGAGATGCGGAGGGAGAGAGAGAGATGAGAGAGAGATGGGGAGGGAGAGAGAGAGATGAGAGGGAGATGGGGAGGGAGAGAAAGAGACGCAGGCAGGGAGAAAAGGAGGAGTCGTTCTGTTTCGTTTTTGATGTGTGTGTGTGTGTGTGTGTGTGTGTGTGTGTGTGTGTGTGTGTGTGTGTGTGTGTGTGCGCGCGCGCGTACGTACGTGTGTAGGTGCGTCCGTGCATGCGTGCGTGCAAACGTGTGTGTGTGTTTTAAGTTCCGCTTATCAGGGCGTTGATGAGGTTAACAATGATGATGATGATGGTGATGACGACGATGGTGACAGCAATGATAATCATAATAACAATAATAAACATAATGGCCCATTGACTCCCTCAAAGACACACTTGACTGCTGCCACATGGAGCCCCCATCCCCGCCCCCCCCCACCCCGCCCCCCGCCCCCCACCACCCACTGTGTCCATCAATCGGAAAATGGCTTCCATTGTGTCTGACTCCAAGGGCTGGGGATGGCGATTTAATCATGGCCCCCACCCTCATCAACATGGCCGACAGAAAGGGGACACCACTCGCTAGCATCTGTCGCCCATGCAGGGGGACTTAATCTTGGTTAAACGGGGCACACAACAACAAGAGTTGGGAAGACTAGCTGGTAAAGATGGGAGGAGGGGGTGGGGGCGTTGGGGCGTGGGGGTGGGGTGGGGGTGTTGTGGGAGGAGGTGGTAGGAGTGTGTGTGTGTTGTTGGTTTTGTACGGGTTTGTTTTTTTGTGTGTGTGATTTTTTTCCCCCTTGTTTGTTTTGCTTTGTTAGGTGTTTTTGTTGTTTTTGTGGGGGTTGTTTTGTTGGTGTTTTTTTTTAGGGGTGGGGGGGTCTTCTTTTTGGGGGGTGGGGGGAGGGGGGAGGAGCACCGGGTGATGATTCTGATGTTCCGATTACTGTCACAGGATTGGTGGAAGTTGCAGTTATGATCCATCAACTCAGATTGATAGAAATACGGATTTAATCTTCAGTGAAGATGACTTTGAACCCCAACTATCCCCCGGATTCCTTCCTTCCCTCCCTCCCTCCCTCCCCCTCTCTCTCTCCCTCTCTCTCTCTCTCATCATTCATTGACGTGATGGGGACATCTGTATTCAAGGTTGTTTCTGTTCGACGCGTTTTATCGGAGCCGGATGGATTTCATGTTTTATCAAGTTTGGTTTAGGGTGTCATCAGAGCTGTTGGGTGATTGTGTGTTTTTGTATGTGTGATTCTGTGTGTGTGTGTGTGTGTGTGTGTGTGTGTGTGTGTGTGTGTGTGTGTGCGCGCGCGTGCGTATACGTGTGTATATGAGCGAGAGAGAGGGTATGTGTGTCTGTGCGAGAGAGAGAGAAAGAGAGAGAACTCAGAACTCAGAAATGTTTTATTGTAGAAGGCCTTCTGACCCATTACAATGTTGAGCACACACACACACCCCATCCCACACCTCCACACACCCTCCCACATCTCCCCCCACACACACACAAGAAAGAGAGAGAAAGAGAGAGGGAGAGAAAGAGAGACAAATAATCAAATGGAAAAGGTACATACATTTGCAATGAAGCGCTTTCTTGGTGTCCCATTTACACTTCTTCTTCCTCGTTCGCCTCCCATTAGATGACCAGCCCGGTGTCCTCGATGAAGGCTGCCGTCCGTCGCAGCTCCTCCAGGGTGCCATACAGCTTGACTTCCACTGCTGTCGGTGTTGGCCAGTACTTCCTCCTGGATGCTGCATGCGTCGTACAGTCTTGAAGGATGTGGTCGGTTGTCATTGGTCCCTCACCACAAGGGCACTCTCCACTCTGTCCAATGCCAAATTGTGTGTGCATGTGGTGTCCCATTACACTCATCAAACACTATAATGTATGGCGAAACCGGCAAGTACCCATTGCATATTAGATCAATTGTAAATTGCATAAAATATTGGCTCATACTAACAAGACTGCCAACATCACGATTGTGTAGACAAGCATACGACATACTGCTGCTACAAGAGAAGGGCAAACAGAACTGGGTATTCCACATCAAGAAAACACTAACGGAACATGGATTCGGCCTTGTCTGGATGTGCCAAGGAGCAGGGCACGAGAGCGGCTTTGTATCAGAACTGTAAAACATAGACTTATAGAATGTTATAAACAAAACTGGCACGGAGAAATAGAAAGCAATGATAGGTATAAATGGTGTTATTCATTTAATTCCATTTTTCAAAAAGAGAAGTATATTAAGATTGTAACAAATAGATAGCATGAAATTTGCTTTGCGAAGCTCAGATTGAGAGCACTTGGACTGAATGCCAACAGAAGATGGTTCGATTCAGACGTAGAAACATCTCCTTGCCCAATGTGTGGCGAAAGCCCAGAAGATGAAAATCATTTCATATTTAACTGCAAAAGATACGATGAATTGCGAAAAAAACTGTACCCTTTTCAATACAGCTCCAGCGCAGAGAAAAGATTTGTTCGGCATACTGATGACAGAAAATGAAGATATGATACTTTCACTTGCAAAATATGTATCTGAGGCAATAGCTATACAGAAAACGTCCATCATCGTTCCAAATACTCATTATCAATTTAAAATTAGTATAGGTTTTATGAGAAAAAAGCATAGATAAAAAGGAAGGGCTACATTTGGATGGTCAATCTCGACATTGTAATTATATGATATGTTCGTCAGTATTGATATGATGGGTTTTGATGTTCAGGCATAAATAATTATTTCATAATCTATAAGTTCTTTAGTGTGTGTTTGTAATGATATGATGTGTGTCGATGTTACATGCGTAAATATTTTGTATATGATTTATATGTACTTTGTTTTCTGTGTACTGTCCAAACCTTGGAGACACATTATCCCCCTGTCACATGTACTTTAAGCTAAAGACAAAGTGCCAAAGTGTCGCAAATCTCTTATTAGTTTGTGTTGTTTCATATTCTTTTTTTTTTTTCCTTTCTGTTCCATTTTATCTGCTTTGCACCATTTTGTTCTGATTAGTACGTACTATGTCACTAGAGCTTTACAGCTAATGACATTAAACATTTCAGTGTTCAGTGTTCTCTCTCTCTCTCTCTCTCTCTCTCTCGGTCTTTCTCTCTCTCTCTCCCTCTCTCTGTCGCTTTCTCTATCACCCTCTCTCCCCCCGCCTCTCTATCACCATTTCTTCCCCCCTCTCTCTCTCTCTCTCCCTCTCTCACCCTTACTCTCTCCCTCTCCCCCCCCCCCTCTCTCTCTCGCTCGCTCGCTTTCTCTCTATCACCCTTTGTCTCTCCCCCCCCCTCTCTCTCGTTCTCTCTCTGTCACACCCCTCCCCCACTCCCCCCCCCCTCTCTCTCTCTCAGTCACTACACGGTCACGGGTCTATGCCATCAGTGTCTTACTTTATCCCAAACTTATCCCCCGTCACCTTAACTTCCGAGACTCGTTATTGGCAGCTTCCGACAGCCGTCATTATTGCTGGGTCGTTGGGGAGGTTGTCACGCCGTCATTGCTCCCCCCCTTCCTCCCTCCCTCCCACCCCCACCCCCTCACTAGAGACTGTCGCCCGGACTTTTTGTTTGATCGCAGATCTTAAACCGTTTCCACTTCCGACTAGAACCCTCCCTCCCTCTCGTTTCTCCACTCTAAGAGTCCCCCCCCCCACTCTTCCCACACCCCCCACCCCCTGTTCTCTCTCTCTCTCTCTCTCTCTCTCTCTCTCCTCCAACCAAGCCCTCTCCCCGTCAGCCGCTACCCACCCACCTCCCCCCTCGCCCCCCCCCCAACTCCTCTTTTAATCCTCCTCACACTCCCACTCCCCCACCCCCCACCCCCCACTCCTCCTTCCCACCCCCCACCCCCTTGCTCACTCCTCCTCCTCCTCCTCCTCCTGCTGTCCAGTGCTTTTCGTTCAGCACGGATTGTTTCGGGGAGACAGTGGCTGAGCGACTTTGGCTTCTCGGCGAACCGAACGGCGCTGCCAGATTACCGCTTCTCTCCCCTCCCAGTCCATGGGCTGGGGAGTGACGTCTCTTTGACAGGGCTCTGCGGACGGCCTGGTGCTTCCTGGTTTTTTGAATCCCGGGGTTCGCAGTGTGAGTACAATCTAGAAACGAAGAATGAAAGAATGAAAGAAAAGATCAGAAAGGAAGTAAAGCATGCGTTGCATAGTGTGAGTACAATCCAGAAAGAAGGAAAGGCTGAAGAAAATATATCTTAACTCTCTCCATACGAACGGCGAAAGAGACGACGTTAACAGCGTTTCACCCCAATTACCATCATCAAAATATAGCAAGCGGAAGGCTCTTATACTGAAGACGTGAATATTGACAAAGAATACCACAATTCTGACGAAGGAAGCTAAAGGTTGGGTCATTGAGACACCCACTGGACATCCGAGGGGTCTGTGTAGAGGAGAAGAGAGGACTGGCCGTACTGAGTGAGTTAAAAAAGTAAAGAATGTATGCATACGTATGTTGTGCGTGCATGTATGCATACGCACGCACGCATTTCAGCTTCTGTCGAACTCCAAGCGTCTTTCATCATAAGAAAATGAGCAGTCACAAGAAATACAAGAGAATGAAACTGAATCAAATGCTGGCCTGCTTCTCCTACAGTTTCAGTTTCAGTTTCAGTAGCTCAAGGAGGCGTCACTGCGTTCGGACAAAACCATATACGCTACTCCTACAAAACAGAACACGGAGAAGAAGAAGAAGTATAAAAGAAGAAGGAAAAGAAGAAGAACAACAGTAACAACAACAACGACATTAAGAAAAAGACTGGGAAGAAGAACAGCTACAACAACAACAACATCAACAACAACAACGACATTAAGAAAAAGACTGATAAAAAGAACAGCTACAACAACAACAACGACAACAATGACATTAAGAAAAAGACTGCGAAGAAGAACAGCTCCAACAACAACAACAATAACAACAACAACAACAATAACATTAAGAAAAAGACTGAGAAAAAGAACAGCTACAACAACAACAACAACAACAACAACAACATCAACAACAACAATGACATTAAGAAGAAGACTGATAAAAAGAACAGCTACAACAACAACAACAACAATGACATTAAGAAAAAGACTGATAAAAAGAACAGCTACAACAACAACAACAACAACAATAACATTAAGAAAAAGACTGAGAAAAAGAATATCTACAACAACAACAACATCAACAACGACATTAAGAAGAAGACTTAGAAAAAGAACAGCTACAACAACAACAACAACAACAACAACAACGACATTAAGAAAAAGACTGATAAAAAGAACAGCTACAACAACAACAACATCAACAACAACAATGACATTAAGAAGAAGACTTAGAAAAAGAACAGCTACAACAACAACAACAATAATGACATTAAGAAAAATACTGATAAAAAGAACAGCTACAACAACAACAACAACAACAACAACAACAACAACAACGACATTAAGAAAAAGACTGATAAAAAGAACAGCTACAACAACAACAACAACAACAACAACAACAACAACAATGACATTAAGAAAAAGACTGAGAAAAAGAATATCTACAACAACACAAACAACAACAACAACAACAACGACATTAAGAAGAAGACTGAGAAAAAGAACAACTACAACAACAACGACAATGACATTAAGAAAAAGACAGAAAAAGAATATCTACAACAACACAAACAACAACAACAACAACAACAACGACATTAAGAAGAAGACTGAGAAAAACAACAACAACAACAACAATGACATTAAGAAGAAGACTGCGAAAAAGAACATCAACAACAACAACGACATTAAGAAGAAGACTGCGAAAAAGAACAACTACAACAACAACGACAATGACATTAAGAAAAAGACAGAAAAAGAATATCTACAACAACACAAACAACAACAACAACAACAACAACGACATTAAGAAGAAGACTGAGAAAAACAACAACAACAACAACAATGACATTAAGAAGAAGACTAAGAAAAAGAACAGCTACAACAACAACAACAACATCATCAACAAAAACAATGACATTAAGAAGAAGACTGAGAAGAAGAATATCTACAACAACAACAACAACAACAACAACAACAACAACAACAACGACATTAAGAAAAAGACTGAGAAAAAGAATATCTACAACAACAACAACAATGACATTAAGAAAAAGACTGAGAAAAAGAATATCTACAACAACAACAACAATGACATTAAGAAAAAGACTGAGAAAAAGAATATCTACAACAACACAAACAACAACAACGACATTAAGAAGAAGACTTAGAAAAAGAACAGCTACAACAACAACAACAACAACAACAACAACGACATTAAGAAGAAGACTGAGAAAAAGAACATCAACAACAACAACGACATTAAGAAGAAGACTGAGAAAAAGAACAGCTACAACAACAACGACATTAAGAAGAAGACTGAGAAAAAGAACAACTACAACAACAACAACATTAAGAAGAAGACTGAGAAAAATAACAACTACAACAACAACGACATTAAGAAGAAGACTGAGAAAAAGAACAACTACAACAACAACAACAATGACATTAAGAAAAAGACTGAGAAAAAGAATATCTACAACAACACAAACAACAACAACAACAACAACAACGACATTAAGAAGAAGACTGAGAAAGATAACAGCTACAACAACAATGACATTAAGAAGAAGACTGAGAAAAAGAACAACTACAACAACAATGACATTAAGAAGAAGACTGAGAAAAAGAACAACTACAACAACAACAACAATGAAGACAAGACAGAAAACAACGTGTATGGAAAGGGATGACAACATTCTTCAACCGCCAACGATTGTTCCCTTCGAACAACTACTGCAGTCCCAATCTGACGGCAGCAAAATGTAGCCATCTGGAACACTGACTGCCACCACAGGGGAGGGAATTTCGCCTCCAAGACTTGCCTCCCTTTCTCTTAACTCGGCGGCAACTGTCTCGGGCGGGCGGGCGACCAGGAGAAAAGCTGTAGGAGGGATTTGATTGGCGGAAATTAACTGCGGAACTGTCCCCTCCAGCCACGCTGACCACTTCCTGATTATCTATCTGGCGTGAGACCACAAGCAACAACCCCCGGTGCTTTCCCTTGGATTAGAGCTGCGGCGTCCGGATTTCCACCTCAGTCCTTGTGTCTGTCTGTCTCTCTCTCCCTCCCTCTCTCTCTCTCTCTCTCTCTCCACTCTCAGTCACTGACTCTTTCTTACAACAAATTTCTTTCTTTTCTTTTTTTTTTCAAAATTTTCAGTTGTCATTCTACTACTTTTTTGTTTACTTTCATTAACACTTGCATTTAACCATTCAACATGGAACGAAATGCGTAATTATTATTTCTTATCAAAGGTGTCGTTTCATCAATTGAAAGTTCTTTTTTTTTTTCAAGAATGGATACTCGGCGCACTTTGTTATGTTCGATGTCATTTTAAATAGCCACAGAATGTTTCAGTTTCAGTAGCTCAAGGAGGCGTCACTGCGTTCGGACAAATCCATATACGCTACACACAGAAAGCCCCATATCAGTCACAAACGTATGGCATCATTCTTTCAGCCTAATATTACTCAAAATGGAAAGACCTTAAATGATAGAACGAACAAAATGTTTGATTCGGGTCAGTGGCAAATAGGTTGTGAAATGGATAAAAGAGAAACACTTTTTGGGATGCCAGATACTTTTATATACGCTAACATAAAAAGAAAAGAACAGACAGACAGACAGACAGAGAGAGAGACAGACAGAGACAGACAGACAGACAGACAGAGAGACAGACAGAGACACGTCATTGTAATTTTACTCACCTATGTACGGTATGAAGTTTTCTTTATTGGCTCAATTATGTTACGACACGAGTACGAGCTTGTTTCCAGACTGTTCTTTGTAATCAGTACCCAAGTGTATATGTATACAGTTTTTTAACTTTTTTTTTTTTGATCGTTCGCTCTCCCCCATTACACGATTCCGTGTGTTTGTTTGATTGTTTGTGCTTCTTCTCTTCTCGGTCATCACCCCCCGAAGTCATTACCTCCTACAATTTACATCACACGATCCTGCCATATGTTCTATTGACTGCCCCCCCGCCCCCTCTCACCTCCCTACCCCATCTCTCTCTCTCTCTCTCTCTCTCTCTCTTCTTTTTTTTCTTCTTCTTCTGAATACTCCCACATTCCTGTCTCTGTCCCTGTGAGGGGATGAGCCCTTTTCCCGCTGGTCAATAGAGCGCTGTGTGTCTGGCCAAGTTGGAGCACTTTAATTCCCGCTTTGGCTCCGGTCCTTCTCCTCCCAAGTCTGCCGGTGCTGTCCCTGCTGACTTCTGCCTCTCTCTCCCTCCTCCCCCCCTGAGAGCCGGTGTCGCTGGAAGCAAGGTGTAATTAGCGTTTGAATGAGTTCCGGGAAGACAGCAGGCCCGCAGCCACGACAGCCAGGACGAACAATTGGTGGAAATGGTAGCGAGCACAGCGCCACCTGATGGCGGGGGCTCAGCGTCAGTGAACACCGGATTTTCCGGTCTAGGTCAATAGCAAGGGAGTGCGGAGATGGGGTTCCTTTTTAATTGAAAGCGTCAAAATTAACTCAAACATTTCCTTTGGAGACAGACGGCTAAAGAGTGGGTCGAGGAGAAAAGCGCTGCCCGCAAAGTGTGATGTCGGGACGACAAATGAGGGTCCTCTGTTTGGGCGTCAAGTTCTCCGGTCCCCGCCCGGCTCGGCCCGGCCCGGCCCGTGAGCTGGACTCAGCTGGGGTCGGAGTGTTGTGTGTGTCGCTTCTGGCTCTGTCCGCCACAGGCAACGTTTGTGTGCGGTGCGGTGACTTCACTTATTCAGCGATGGACTGGAGCGTGTCAAAGTCAAACCTTTCTCTTTTTTTTTCTCTCTCTCTCTCTTTTTTTTTTCTCGGGATGTCAGGCATGCATTTTCTGATGGTGAGGGGACCGGAAAGAATCAATTCCATTCAATTTGGTTCCGCTAGAGCACAGCCGATCGCACAAAACTTGTGTCGTGTAGGGCGAAAAGGAAATGCCATGCTGTCGTACACAATGACGTTTTATCAGTCTGTTGTTGTTTGTAATCGATTTTTGATGGAAAATAATAAATAAATAAAACACCACAAGCAATGTAAACAGTTAAGAAGGAGTTGACGGGATTCTTTTTTGGTGTGGTTTTTTTTTTTTGTTTTGTTTTTTTTGTTTGTTTTTTTATAATAGATTTGGGTAAGAAAAGTGTACAGCGTGACGAACATTTACAAATTTGGGAGAAATCATAGACAGGGGGCTTAATTCACAGCAAGACTGTGACCTGAACGTCTACCCACAGTGTTTGTATACAAGATAACTCCAGAGGTGAAAATATCGAGAACGCGATTTGCAAATTACAAAAAAATTAACAAAACGATGCATTCAATACGACGCTCCCTGACACCAAACCAACCACACATGTATCCGATGGTAACAAAACCTCACCACCATTTTCCAAAAACAACACTCAGTTTCAGTCTCACTGGGAAGTATCGCTGTGTTCGGACTTTTTTCTTTCTTTCTTTTGCGTTCACTCGTATGCACACGAGTGGGCTTTTACTTTTATGACCGTTTTTACCCCGCCATGTAGGCAACCATACTCCGTTTTCGGGGTTGTGCATGCTGGGTATGTTCTTGTTTCCATAATCCACCGAACGCTGACATGGATTACAGGATCTTTAACGTGCGTATTTGATCTTCTGCTTGCATATACACACGAAGGGGGTTCAGGTACTAGCAGGTCTGCACTTATGTTGACCTGGGAGATCGTAAAAATCTCCACCCTTTACCCACCAGGCGGCGTCACCGTGATTCGAACCCGGGACCCTCAGATTGACAGTCCAACACTTTAACCACTCGGCTATTGCGCCCGTCGCTGTGTTCGGACAAATCCATATATTATTGATACACCACGGGGCGTCGGTTTGTCGTCTCATCCGAATGACCAGACGCTAAGTTTAATTTTCCAATCAAGTCTGGGAGAAAGGGGAATCGAAGCCAGACCCTCACGGACAGGACACTGTGATGACAGTTAAGCACCTTAACCACTCTGCCGCCTGCCTCCACCACCACCACCAACACCACCACCACCACCAACACCACCACCACCACCCAACCCAGAAGAAGGGCGGTAGGGTGGCAAGAAAGAAAAGAGGACAACGATGGTGGTGGTGGTGGTGGTGGTCAACTGAAAATTGGGAGGAGGAGGAGACAGAGAAGGAGAGGAGGGGGAGCAGGAGGAGAAGGACGAAGGAAGGAAGGAAGGAGGGTGGGAATAAAAATCTATTAAAAAAAAAAAAAAGGAACGGAAAAAGGCTCAGGTCTGAGAAAGGCCAAAGAGCCTCTTTCAAAAGCCAATCTGCTAAGATGCTTTAGTCAATGTTTAGCGGAAAGATTCGCCAGGCCTCGCAGCCAAATTACAGTGGCGGCACGATGCATTATTCAGACTGACGGAACGGGCACCAGAAGTCGCTGTCAGCGTTCCGGGGGCCTCCCCCCATCCCCCCCCCCTCTCTCTGCCTGTCCGTGTGCTATGTAAATGGAAGTTTTTGTAGCCTCCCCCCCTCCCTCCCCCCTTCCAGGTCCCGGTGTATCATTTGCCTTTCCAAGCCTTCCACGCCAGGTCATTTCGATTACAGAGAAGAGAGGGTTGCGAGACATGCTCGCTGACAGGCCGCGCGC
>NC_134880.1:52033943-52051443 GCF_041734735.1 Babylonia areolata | reverse complement strand
CAGCGCACGAACGAAGAAGAAGAGGAAGAAGATACTGTTGCATTATATTGCATTACTTCTTGTCGCAACAGATTTCTTGGTGAGAAATGCGGGCTTTCCCCCTTCAAGGAGAGAGAGCATATGGCCAAAGTGCATAGTCACCTACACTTTATATCTTTTGTTTCTGTCTGCAAGTGCCTTCGTTTTACTTTGAATGTTTGGGTTTTTTCTGCACAGCTTTGCCAGGGACGCCCCTTTCGTTGCCATTGTGTTGTTGTTTTTGTTTTTGTTTGTTTTTTGTTTGTTTATTGTTGTTTGTTTGTTTTTGTTTTTTTACACGCGCTGAGTGTTTGCCGCAAAGGGGTTTCGGGTCATAGTCTCATCCGAATGAAATGCACCCAGACCACCACTTAAGATCTACTGGAGGGGGGTGTGTGTGTGTGGAGGGGGGGGGGAGAGTAAAAAAAAAATCCCAAACCCGTGAACATTCGCTTCCAAGTCGTACACATTACCACCAGACATCGCTCCATACTAACTACGTATATTCGAACTCATGATATAAGTATATCAACAGTAACCCTGGCACACAACCAGCTGATCTATACTGCCACCTTCAAGTCAGTATACGTTGTTGTTTTCCTTTAAAGACCCGCAAAACAAATCATGCAAAAAGAGGTGTGTTTTCAGCATATCCTTTTTCGGGTTCTGATGAGAAAATGACAGCTCCAAATCGATTTCTCATCACAGAAATAAAAATACCGGCCCATCTGTCAAGCAGACAAGCTGATGCCCTTGCGGACAGTTTTTGTTTGTATTGTCCCACTGGACGGAGTGTGGTGATAAGCAAATCGTCCGCGAGCTCTTTGTACCTCAGTAATGTACTGCCTCTATCAGCAGTGCCAGTCGACGGGTGCACGTAGCCGTGTGGTCAGAGCTTTGTTGTTGAACCAGATGGCCTGTCATTAGTGGTTCCAATCCACGCAACACCATGCAGGTCAGTCTATGCGGTGGTCTTTTTCCAATCCCCAAAGTCTACGTTAATGGCATTATGTGCAAACCTGCAAGTGTCTGAGTCATCTTAGTGTGCATGTTCATGCAAAAGATCAAATACAGACGCCAAAGATCACACAGCCTGTGTCAGACTTCTGTGGATTTTCGGAAACGCAGCATGGACCCGTTTCCGAGATCTGAGTATGACAACCGAAACGGTGGAGTAAAAACGGTACAAACACACGCAAAATCCCATTCGTAGAAACGTGTAAAAGTACGAGAATACTGTCCCTTTCCTCTTTCATTTTTTACAAGTTACTGGTAAAATCGTAAGCCCGCGAACGCTGAAGAACACGGCGTGTCACCCTGAACACGCTTTCTGCGAAAAGTGTGAATGATTGTTCTTGAGGACACGACACACGCCATCCTTTGCGTCAATGAACATGTCATGTTCAAAAGCAATGGGGAGATAATAACACTCCAAACGGCTCCTTCTCAACGGCAGTGGGAGTGAATTTTCCATAAGCATTATTCAGGTGACACGTGCCCACACGCGGCACGGGCCGAAGCATAGGACCAGGCGGTGAGGTCACCTTATGAATTAGTCACCACAGGAGGACGGTGGGCTGCCAATACAGCTTTTCAGGCATCGAGCTATGACCCTGTACTTTGCCAAGCATCCCGTTAGTTGTGTGTTGGTTGGTTTCGTTAAAGAGACAATGTGCTTGCTGGACCGATGCTCGCTGTCTGTCTGTCTCTCTCGGTCTCTGTCTCTGTCTCTTTCTCTGTTTCTGAGAGCTTGGTCCCCGACCGAGGATAGGCGCTATATAAGTATACATATCATCATCAGCATCATCATCATCATCATCATCTCTCTGTCTCTGTCTCTGTCTCTGTCTCTTTTTCTTTTTAGAGCTTGGTCTGTCTTTCTGTGTCTCTGTCTGTCTGTCTGTCTCTCTCTCTCAGTGAGAGAGAGGTTGACAAATTTTGACTCCGAACAATATTGTTAAATAAAAGTGTGTGCTTATATTGGTTGTGCTCGCGACGTCCGATTTTGCACGCCATAGAGTGAAATACGGTTCTGCATTGCTCATACTGACTGTGATCATTCTTTTCCATTTAGTAGATTATGCAGTGAAATATGGTTCTACTGTAAAGTGACCATGCAGTGTAATATGGTTCTACTGTAAAGTGATCATGCAGTGAAATATGGTTCTACTGTAAAGTGATCATGCAGTGTAATATGGTTCTACTGTAAAGTGACCATGCAGTGTAATATGGTTCTACTGTAAAGTGATCATGCAATGTAATCTGGTTCTACTGTAAAGTGATCATGCAGTGTAATATGGTTCTACTGTAAAGTGATCATGCAGTGTAATATGGTTCTACTGTAAAGTGATCATGCAGTGTAATATGGTTCTACTGAAAAGTGATAATTCAGTGGGTTGATATAAGTCGATGGAGGGTTTGTACGCGCGCAAATGAGTGAGTGCGCACGCGTGCGTGTATGTGTTCATAAACAAGCATTTTAGCAACAGTGGATGTCGTTTGACAACGTTTTGCTTCTCCCCCCTCCCCTCCCACCCCCACCTTCCCCTGACTGTAATTCTCCATTTTCTTCTTCGTTGTCTCGGAGATGACGGGCGCAATAGCCGAGTGGTTAAAGCGTTGGACTGTCAATCTGAAGGTCCCGGGTTCGAATCACGGTGACGGCGCCTGGTGGGTAAAGGGTGGAGATTTTTACGATCTCCCAGGTCAACATATGTGCAGACCTGCTAGTGCCTGAACCCCCTTCGTGTGTATATGCAAGCAGAAGATCAAATACGCACGTTAAAGATCCTGTAATCCATGTCAGCGTTCGGTGGGTCATGGAAACAAAAACATACCCAGCATGCACACACCCGAAAACGGAGTATGGCTGCCTACATGGCGGGGTAAAAACGGTCATACACGTAAAAGCCCACTTGTGTACATACGAGTGAACGCAGAAGAAGAAGAAGTCTCGGAGATGGTGATAACATCGGAAAAAGGCTTATAGTGTGCTAAAGCCCACGCTGTCTTTGCTATATTTCAACCATGAACTATATTTTTCGTTTTTTTAACAGATTTATCTTCGTCCTCGATAGCTAAAAAAATGTAGGCCTACAATTCTGCAATCTTTGTATCAAGTTTGACAAACACAGTTTTGCTTACAATCTGAACGTCGGTTTCATGTTATTTATCAACATTTTACGTTCCGAATAATTCTTTATTGTTCAGAGTTGTTGTTGTTTAGAATTGTTGTTTAGAGTTTCGTTTTCAACGAACGCAAACTGCAGTCACTTTAATATGTTATCACGTTTTACTGAATGATGTTCATAGAACATTTAAACAAACAACAAAACCTGACATTCATCTTTTCATTCATATTTATCTCATTATTCATTTCTGTATCTACTATTTATTTATTCATTTATTTTATCTATTTATTCGTTCGTTTATTCAATTTCTTCATCTTTGAAATTAGTCAGTTGTTTATTTATTCATTAACTTATACTCATTTAGTTGGCTCACGAGGTATTGACGTGCAAGCTTAACACGCACAGGTGTCCGTCCTTATAGAATGGGAGAGGGGGTGGGGTGGGGCAGAAAGCGAGAAGGGAGAGAGAGGAGAGAGAGAGAGAGAGAGAGAGAGAGAGAGAGACAGAGACAGAGACAGAGAGAGAGACAGAGAGGATGTGAGCGAAAGGAAAGAGTTGAAACCTGAGACAACGCACACCCCATCCATCCTCCACCCCCCACCCCTCACCCACCACCACCCCCTTCCCTCAATCAGCCTAATGAAGTCAGGCCCGTGGCATCATCAGGAAACTCACGCTCAAAAAAAAAAAAAAACAACAACCAGACAACCAACAACAACATCAACACAAAACACCCAGCCCCCAAAGAGATCCTTCTCTCTGTTGCTCGTAAACTGTATTCCACCCTCTCCCCCTTTCTCCCCCCCCCCCCCTCCTCTCCTGTCCTCTCCCCTCTCCACCTCTCCCTCCACCCCTCCCCATTCCACCTCTCCCCTCCACCACCCCTCGCGTCGGGCGGCAGATCCTCCGGATTAAGCAGCACGATTAATTGCATAGAAATATTAAAAGATTACATCCTGCCTGCGTAACGTTGGCCACCCACCTCTTCCACCCCCCCATCGCCCTGCCCTGCTGTACCCCCTACCCGAGTTGCGTAGGGTGGTGTGGTGTGGGGTGGGGGGGTTATGCCTGGCGAGTTAATGTGTCTGTGTGTGCGGGGGGGAAATGAGAATGAGGCAGGGGTTGAGGAGTGAGTGTGTGTGTGTGTGTGTGTGTGTGTGTAAACGCACTGTCTGCACGTGCGTGCGTGCGCGTGTGTGCGCGCACGAGCGTAATAACGCCGACTGCTGATGCTGCTGGGCCCGCAGATTTTCCAGTCCGTCGCATCACTTTGATCGTCCGGCTTATCAAACCTGTCCACCGTCACCCGACCTCCGACCTCCTTCTCTCCCAGCCCCCCTCTCCCCACCCTGGCGTCGTCAGACAGGGAGTTATGACGTATAAATACTTGATGATGTCATTAATTGTCTCCACGGCCGTCGTAACAGGGGACCAGTCAGCGTAGGGAGGCCCCCCACTCGGGAGAGAGAGCCCTGTTTTTTTTTGTTGTTTTGTTTTTTGTTGCTGGTGGCCAATTGCCCACTGTTTACAAAAGCGGGCGGATTATCAATAATTCACAAACGTTCCGCGCCAGTGTAATCACATTTCGGCATCGCTTTTTCTCGCCTTTTTTCCTCTCTCCCCCCCCCCCACCCCCACCCCCACCCTCTCCAGACCGCTTTTAGATGATAGCCGTGTATTCGTTACGGGGTGGGTTTAATGTCTGCAGGCTTTAAGCGGAAGTCGCGCGCAACAGCGATGAAGTCCTACAGCCTGGACGCCAACGTTGCTATCTTGTCTGGTCCTCCGGCCCCGTTCCAGGCGGCGAGGTTCGGCGGTCTCTTTGATCTCCCCCCCCCCCCCCCCCCCAGTCTCCCATCCCCTTCAGCGCCCAAAAAGAGCAGATAGGTGGTCTAAGCAAATTACCGAAATGAGAAAAGTCAGCCGCCGTGGCGACGTGGTTAGGTTAGCAACGCGGCGAAATGACGATTGTAAGGGCGATGGTTCGAACCTCGTCAGAGGCGGATATAATATTGTTGTACTGAGGCGTGTATGACTCCACTCTACATTTGTCGACCCCCCTGCCCCCCGCCCACCCACCCCACACCCCCCCACCTCACCCTCACCCCCCAACTCATCATCCAACTCCCCATTTTCTCCTACCTTTTAAACGATAACATTCTAATGTGAAAAATAATACTTTAACATCGTGTCTACGATCACCAACATGTGTGGTGGGACATTAAAAAAAAACACACCTCCTCCTGACATTTTGGTGGGATTACTTGTCAAGTCCGTGGCAAGTTCACATCCGAAGTTGAATGTGTTTTGCAGCTTGGCTAGGAAAGCTGGGGTCCTTACGATCAAGTACCATCTTGTATTGGGAAATAACTTTGTAAGTGTTGCTCAAAGTTCCTGAAAACCACAACAGGTGTCTGTATCTTTCGGAGCTGGCTGATGGCAGGATTATATCTTTGATACAAGAAAGCGCAGACGTACATGGACACCAAAAGCATCATCGTCAGCACCCTGGCAAGTCTCTACAACGGAAGTATGCTGTCAGCACACGAACTACTGAGCACCACTGAAGTGGCTTGATACACTGTAAAAGTGAGGGGTCTCCTCTCGTCAGAGGCCTCATGGCGACCTAACAAAGCTAATATTCTGTGGACTGCTGGCACTAGAACTGCTACAATCAAGCCTGGCTGACTGTGTAGAGGAGGCGGGGTGATAGCAGTGCCACAGTGTGGGCATGGAAGATGGGGCAGAAAACGAACCGATTAAACAATTAACCAGCTAACCAAGTAATTTAGTAACTGACTAAACCAAGGTCTCTTCCGCCATGGTGAACAAATTGTCACTTGGACAGAGAGGTACACTGAGCAAGAAAACGAAAAACAAACAAAACAAAAACAAAAAACACACAAAAAACCCCAAAAAACTCGCCTATCATCAGAAACAAAAGGAAAGAAAAAAACGCAATTACAAATGAAGAGCTGATAAACGGATAGGTCTTAAAGTTAAACTTTTTTTTTCTTTGTGTCTCCCGGATCTTTTGCAGATCGCTTAGTTTCAGCCCTGTGTTTGTGTTGTTGTTTTTTTTGTTTTTGCTTTTGGTTCTGGTGTTGTTTTGTTTTTGTTTTGTTTTGTTTTTTTGTTTTGTTTTGTTTTTGTTTCGGGTTGTTGTTTTTTTGTTGTTGTTGTTGTTGTTGTTGTTTTTTGTGGGTTTTTTTTACTTGTTTGGGTTTTTTTCTTTTCTTTCTCTCGTTTTGTTTTTCCTGTCATATTCCTGGATCTTAGTTGCTTTGAAACATAGTATGCTCTGAGATGATTTGAATTTGGAACCAGTCGACAGACAGCAGATTCCATACTTCCTAAATATGGTTGTTGAATCGCATTTCAATTAAATCTTAATCGCAATCTATGTGTGTGTGTATGTGTGTGTGTGTGTGTGTGTGTGTGTGTGTGTGTGTGTGTGTGTGTGTGTGTGTGTGTGTGTGTGTTGTATAAACTTTTTTTTCTCGTTTATCTCTCGGTCTCAACCTACCAACATTATTCTTACATTCTGATGTATATGTTTCTTTTTTTCTTTTGCTTGTTTCTATATAATAAATTGTATAGCCGTCATGTTTATGCCTTTGACATTGAGTATTGCGAAGTGTCGACCCTATTTAGGGCATGGACTGGACGTTAAAAAAAGCACAGTAAAGCACAGTACTGTTCATCTAATATCCTCGGAAATAAAGAATTTTGCCTCGTCACACACACACACACACACACACACACACACACACACACACACAGAGAGAGAGAGAGAGGGACAAACAGAGACTGAGAAAATGAGACAGACAGACAGACAGACATAAAGAGAAACAGACAGAGAGGCCCGGTCATTCTGTCTCCATCACTTGTCTATTTGCAGCAAAACACCAAGTGACGACGGATCGAACATGAAGTAAAAAGATATCAATACAAGTGACACCTTCTGAAGCATCGCTTCTGTATGTTTCTCCTGTACTGGGCACAAAACGTGTACTGTTTCCAGCCAGTGGCACTCACATTCTGCATTCTGAACGATGACAACATGTCAGGCGACACACAGTCTTACATGCTTTCATTGTTTTAGATATCATCCTTAAAAGGTTTGAAGACGAAATACTGTGCTGGTTCTATTCTTAACATATGCAAAGAATGTACCATGAGTTTGTATGAAACGTTTAGGTAAAAGTTAAAGCTTCCCATATACATACCCTGAGTATGTTCCTTACCACCAAAGACTACGTATATGAACTATCATTCAAATACAGCGTTTAGCTGGGGGAAAAAAAAAAAAACCCCACCAACTCTCCACAAATCATCCCCAAACTCTGTATTTTACTGAAGACGCCATGCAATTGCCACGAAAGGAGCGCGCCAGTGCTCGCATAAATAACATTCCTAACGTTCAAACTACCATAAAAAAAAGCCACGACATTCCTCGAAAAACTTTTTCGAAACTTACTCAGCTTAAAAGAGAGTGAAAAGAAGGAAACTGTATGCCAACAACTTGACCCCCTAAGGGGAAATAACCAATGGGTCGTTACTCTCAACACTTTGCACAAGCACCACCAACCCCCCCTCCCCCAGTTAAACCTCTTCCATCATACACACGGAGCTGGCTATGGATGGGCCAGGAAGGTGGCTGGTGAAGGGCCGTGAGGACGGTCGGCCGGTTATGTATGCCTGCACCCATGGCCGGGGTCCTCCTCCTGCAGGCCTGTGTACACACAGCCAAGTCTGCTAGGCTGGGTCTTGAAACTTGTCAGGCAGTCAGGCGGAAAGTCGCTGAGCGATGAGCACACACGAGGGGCAAGATGATGGATCGTGTTGATTCCTCCCAACGGCACGCGCTCTTCATTCCCAGCTCCAGCGTGTCTGCTGGATGCTGAACGTTTCTACTTCCTTCCCCCCCCTCCGCCCCCCCCCCCTCCCCCCCGGCCCACCCCTAACGCCACGGCCCGAGGAGCAGCCGGCCTGGAAAGAGTCCTTCGAGTGAAAAACAATCCTGGAGCGCTTTAACCGGGTTGAAGGATTCCCGATTCATCCCCCGGGATGGCTGTTCATTGCGATTTACGGCTGCTTTTCTTCACTGGGGTTGTAGCTTACAAGTCTTGCGCGCTGTTTGTAACAGCTGAGAGCAAATCGAATCATATCCTCTTCAGTGACAGTTCAGGGAAGTCATAAACTATAGAAGTCTCCCTTTTTTGGGGTGCTAAATCCGTAAACTAACCAGATATTGTTTCCTCAACGAAAAACGTGAAGTCAGTGGTGTAAAAAAAAAAAAAATCCGTAAACTAACCAGATATTGTTTCCACAACGAAAAACGTGAAGTCAGTGGTGTAAAAAATCTGTAAACTAACCAGATAATGTTCCCTCAACGAAAAACGTGGTCATTGATGTAAAAAAAATCCGTAAACTAACCAGATATTGTTTCCTCAATGAAAAACGTGATTTGAGTGGTGTAAAAAATCTGTAAACTAACCAGATAATGTTCCCTCAACGAAAAACGTGAAGTGAGTGGTATTAAAATCCATAAACTAACCAGATAATGTTCCCTCAACGAAAAACGTGGTCATTGATGTAAAAAAAATCCGTAAACTAACCAGATATTGTTTCCTCAACGAAAAACATGAAGTTGTAGGTCATGTACTTTTGGTTTTGTCTCTCTGCACTGGCGGACTAAATAAAAAATATTTCTCTTAATTACGCTTTGTGTTTATAAACCATTTATATATCAATATGAGCATCGTTTTACGCTTACAACTTCAGGCAAACCAACTGATGTTTCCTCAGCAAGAAAACAAATTTCACTTTGTAGTCATAACTGCAAGCTGACCGAATATTCCTTTCGCGAACAATGACGTCACAGTCAACAATACTGTTTTTTGTTTGTTTTTTGGTGTGTTTTTTATGTTACTAAAGCAAGTTTTCTGAAGCGAGTTTGCAAAAGATTTTTTTTTAAGAACGTGAACATCCTTGATATCAATCAGGGTAAAGAATGAACTTAGTGTTAGCGTTTCTTATTCCCTTATATATAGTTATACACATTTCGGGCGGAAACTTTCAACTTAGCACTTGTGGTTTATTAAATGCCCTCCTTGTTTTTTTTGTGTTCTTTTATGATTTCTGATTAGGATCCAAAATCGATTTCATTTTGAACGGTCTTCAGAGCGGCCTTATCGATGACTATTTCTGGACTGGCATGCTGAAAAGAGTTACGCGGATACATATAGTTTTTCTTATTAATTTCTTGAAAGTTGTGTTCAGTTATTCTTGTCAGTATCGAAGGTTTTTTTTTTCCCCTCCACTTTTAGCACTTTGTGTGCTAACTATGGAAGTGCACTTGCAGAGAAACAGAAAAGCTAAACCAGTAAAACTGACGCTGTAATTACTGCGAAGGAAACAGGGATCACTGACCCACATAGACGAAGAAAAGAAGAAGAAGAGAACGTTAAAAACCTGTTTTACAGCACCCGTTAAAACGTTGACGAACGAGGAGCACCCCACTTTCACTGCAGGGAACTGCAGCCATGCATACGTCCGCGGCATCCAAATGCCAGAGATGTGATGTCGAATTAATCTGCGACGCCCGCGCCCTCTTGTTCGCCTCCCCCTTTCTTCAGGCGGGAGAGAGGGGGAAAAAGAAAGACACAAAAAGAGAAGAAAAAATGGAGCAGCAGAAGGGAGGAGAATCTAAAACTGATAAATAAAACAAGCTGCAAGTCGGAACATCCGATGCATCTCTGAGGAGCAGAGATTAATTTCAGGGCGTTCGTCTTGACTGCGACTGTGGCACATAAATGGATAGGAAATCAGCGGAGGCTGGCCGCCGCCAAGAAAAAGGAACTAGGGGGAGATCAGTCTAAATAAAAAGGGGAAGCGATCTGTCAGAGCAGACGTGGATAATACTGGCCCAACAACAGGCCGCTGTCAGGCAGAAAACCTCCTCATAACCGGCCATGATTAGAGCCCCCTGAATATGAAGCCCGCCAGAGGTCGCAGCGGGCATAAATCTTTGGCTCCGACACAATGGCGGGGAACGGGTGATGGCAGGCGCTGTATTCATTTGGCTTCTGAGCAGAGTAATAGGCAACCTTCATCTCGCTTTACGTGAACCGTGCAACTATGAATCGTCTGTCCAAAACACCCCGCGGTGGAGATGACTAGAGGGACCTGGCCGGCTCGTGCGGCTCGTTTTCGGGGAGGCCGACAAGGACGTAACCGTCCCCTCGCTGGGGACTGGCCCGTGCCCCTGCCTCTGTCCTCTTCTCTTCTTCACGTCGTCCAACTAATGGGGTTCATGTTCTCGAATAAAGGCAATTAAGCAAAGCATTTTCGCGCGTTATTAATCTTATTGATATGATACATCGTAATCTGCAGGAGGCCGCGCCATGGGAGGTCCCCGCTGTGTCGGTATCGGCGGTGCCGCTTTTTGTTCCCGGGCCGCCCCGGAGCGGCGGGTCCGGGGCAGGAATCAACTACATTCAAGTTCTGTGTTTACCCGTGTCTGTAGCGGCGCCCGCCCTGCCCTGCTCCCTGCGTGTTCACCAATGAATGAGAGGAGTCCTGAGAGACCCGACTCGGGGGTTGAGGGGTTGGCTGTTGTGGGAGGACGCGGGGTGAGGGGTGGGTGGGAGGCAGGGAGGGGAGAGAATCGAAGAGGTTGGATAGAGACTCCCAATCCCCCACCCACCACCCCCAACCCCGCACTGAGAGGTGAACGAGGAGTGAGAGATGTTGGTGAGATGCTTTGCTCTAGGCCCCAAATGGGATGCTTTTGTCGTGAGGAAGAACTGACATACACGACAGGAATAATCGCGACGGAGATAATTCTTTTTTTTTTATATCTTTTTTTTTTTCAAAGGGGGTGGAGAAGTGTTGGGTAACTAAGTGGTGGTGGTGGTGGTGGCGGTGGTGGAGGGGCCAGGGCAAAGAAACCTAAGCTGATGGGCAGAAGGGTGTTGTGGGGTCACGCGCGCTAGAGACGGGGTGAACGTGCCGTGGAGAGCAGCAGAGGTTTGTGCTGTCACGTCCCCCGTAGCTCCCCGGGGAGACACTCCGCTGGCTGGGTGGGGCAGCTCTGATCGTGGCAGCACAGTGCCGACCATCATCATTCAGCCAGCCACGCTTGTGGCCGGAGGGCCCGGGGGCAGAAGGTCTGCATGCATGTATACCACCTGACAAAAGAGGCGGAGGTTTGTTCCGTATTGTACGTGTGGAACCATCTGGGTAACAAAAAAAATTCTTATATTGTTAGTGGGGGATGGGGGTGGAGTTGGAGTTGGGAGGAGATGGGGAATGGGGGGGGCGGGGGGGGGGCTTGTTGCACCGTGGGGTGGAGGGGAGGGCGTGGGATTCCGACAACTCGTCAAAAAAAAAAAAAAAAAAAAAAAAAAAGTCTCGTTGTTGTTTTTAGGCAGTTCTGTTTCAGTTTCTCAAGGAAGCGTCACTGCGCTCGGATAAATTCATATACGCTACACCACATATGCTAGGCAGATTCCTGACCAGCAGCATAACCCAACGCTCTTCGTCGGACCCTGAGTGCATGCATATATATATGTATCTATATATATATATATATATATATATATATATATATATATATATATATGTGTGTGTGTGTGTGTGTGTGTATGTGTGTGTGTGTGTGTGTGTGTGTGTGTGTGTGTACGGATCCGAGTGGATTTCTTCTGCTGACAGATTTTTTTTCCAGAGGACAACACTCTCGTCAGTTGCCATGGGTTCTTTGTCTCTCTTGACGCACTGATCCACGTGCAAGCCCACAATTTCTCTCTGTCTCGGTCTCTCCCCCCCCCTTTCTCTGTCTCTGTCAACACACACACACACACGCACACACGCACGCACGCACCCCCCCCCTCCACACACACACACACATACACACACACACACACACATATGTTCTACGAGCGGGGGAATATTGAAACTTAATTCCCTGGGCAGTATCCACAATTCTTCCCTTCCACTGACCTGTGTGACTGACGGAGTGAATGTCCACGCCTTGTTGTGAACACTATACTGCTATTTCCGCCTTCAGAGGGGAAATTGTGGATACCATTGTCCTGCTCTGTGGCTGTGGCTGGCACTGTCCCCCGAGTCACAACGAGAGACGCCAGGTACAGTGGTCCTGTTGAGCTCTTCGTCTCCCGCGTTAAGGGGTCCGGATGGAAATCCCTCATCCTACTACAGCTACTATTGCATCTACTACTACTACTACTACTGCTGCTCTTACTGCTATTACTACTGCTGCTGCTACTACTACTACTACAACTGCTGCTGCTGCTATCACAACTACTACTACTACTAGTCTTCGTGTGATTAACTCTCTCCATACGAACGGCGAAAGAGACGACGTTAACAGCGTTTCACCCCAATTACCATCATCAAAATATTGCAAGCGAAGGCTCTTATACTGAAGACGTGAATGTTGACAAAGAATACCACAATTCTGACGACGGAAGCTAAATGTTGGGTCATTCAGACACCCACTGGACATCCGAGGGGTCTGTGTAGAGGAGAAGAGAGGACTGGCCGTACTGAGTGAGTTAAGGGGGCCGGATGGAAATCCCTCATCCTACTACAGCTACTATTGCATCTACTACTACTACTGCTCCTACTGCTATTACTACTACTGCTGCTACTACTACTACTACAACTGCTGCTGCTGCTGCTACTGCTGCTGCTGCTATCACAACTACAACTACTAGTCTTCGTGTGATTAAAGAAATTTATCAAAATACTGTTCTCGTCCGAAAAGACTTCTCTTGAAACAGACACAGACACACAGACAGACACAGACACAGACACAGACACGACACAGACACAGACACAGACACACAGACAGACACACAGACAGGGAAATGTAATACAAAAAACATGAACAAAGATAGGGTACAAACGAGGAAAAGAGATAGAGAGAAAGAGAAAGAGAGACAGACAGACAGACAGACAGACAGATAGAGACACACAGAGAGAGATCAAAGCACAATGCATACTGGCGACTAACCTGGAGAATCGGTGTGTCTTGTGTCGGTTTGTTCCTCATTATGACGAAACTTCACATTCTGGCCAGTTTCTTGGTGACTTCGGCAGTAAACTCCAATCAGCTATCAGAATGTGTGATCCTTGGCGGACAAAAAGTGCAGAGGTGGATTTCTGCAACTTCTTTGGTATATTTTGTCATCAGAGCGTAGCTCCAGCTGAACATTGTAAAGTGGTCCCTTGCATGAAGGTCTGTCTGAAATCACCATCCAGTCTGCTTCAAAAGTCAACAGGTAATGTCCACATTTCTTCCCATCCACTCATCTGTAGAGTGAACGTCCACACCTTGTTGTAAACACTGCTTACTCTGTTTCCAAGGGGAAAACTGTGGACAGTGCCTGTCATTACAGGGCGACACTTCCTGACAAAGCGCATTTTAGAAGAGAGAGTGAGTGAGAGACAGAGATAGAGACGGACAGAGAGAGAGACAGACAGAGACAGGTAAGAAATTTGGACATTGCCTGTTGACTTTTGAAGCAGACTAGATGGTGATTTCAGATAGATCTTCCTGCAATGGACCACTCAACAGTGTTCGGTTGAAGCTACGCTCTAAAGACAAAATTTTTGATAATTTATACCAAGAGAGAGAGAGAGAGAGAGAGAGAGAATGAGATAGGAAAATAAGTGCGTTGGGTTACGCTGCTGGTCAGGTATCTGCTTGGCAGATGTGGTGTAGCGTATATGGATTTGTCCGAACGCAGTGACGCCTCCTTGAGCTACTGATACTGATACTGATTTCGGTATGTTTGGAGACTGCAGAAGAAACTCCAAATTTATCAGGGGCTGTCCAGTGGGTGGATTCTTTGCAGATTGTCTTTGTTGACAGGTAAAACAAGTGTTCGGAAAAAAGTCAGTTGCAGATTATTTTACACCTGCGCAACTCGATTTGACTCCGTTGCACGTCTTATCTTTCACCGAATGCCCATCCTGCTGGTGGCACTTTTGTTATGATTAGCGTGAGTTCTCTGCAGAGTGCCGTGTTTCTGGAGCCTATGTGCTGCTATATAAACAAAGATGAACATCGGGCCTTGAATGAGGGTCTTTTTGGACAACTCTGACCTTTCGACAAAGAAAGTGCGGCTAGAAATTGTCTGTACTCTGCTTTTGAAACGCAAAATTTGTTTTGGCCGCACTTCAAAACTCTTGACATGGGTCACTGGTTTTCACTGCACCTCCTGCTGCCGCTTGCTTGGTTCTGCGACGCGTTGAAGCGTGCCTGACAAGGTGATCGGTGCAGGGCAACACTTCTTGATCGGTGTGAAGCTCAAAACTCTTGACATGGGTCACTGGTTCTGCGACGCGTTGAAGCGTGCCTGACAAGGTGATCGGTGCAGGGCGACACTTCCTGATCGGTGTGAAGCCAGGGAGCACGTTGCCAGCTGAGGGTCTGCTGGACCTGTGTGCATTTTACTTATATATACAATTTATTCCCTGGATGTTTTTATAAATGTATTGTTGTACAATACCTTATGGTCTTAACGTGTGTGAGTGTGTGTGTGTGTGAGTGTGTGTGTGTGTGTGTGTGTGAGTGTGTGTGTGTGTGTGTGTGCGTGTGAGTGTGTGAGTATGTGTGTTTGTGCGTGTGAGTGTGTGTGTGTGTGTGAGTGTGTGTGTGTGTGTGTGTGCGTGTGTGCGTGTGTGTGCGTGAGCACATGTCATTTTTAGTAATATATACCTTTTTTTTTGCTGCATGTTTTCATTTGTAAATGTTGTTGTGCAATACCCTATTGTCTTAACATGAGTATGTGTGTGGGGGGAGTGGGGGGGGGGGAGGGGTTAGTCTATCGTCAGCTATTGGGAATTCTTATTTGACTTAGTTTTAATCTCTTCTTATGTTGCGCATGGTGATTTTATGCTAGTGTTTACAACGAGCCCATGATTGCACAACTTAATTTCCATGTGGATTAATAAAGTGTTTTTGATTTGATTTGATTTGATTGACCTGCAGAAACAAGACGCAGTGAATCAAACTTTTGTAAACGAGTCAGAATATTGACATACAGAAGAAATGACTTTGTGTAATATAGTTATATGCACCATCTGTTCTTTTTTCTTTTCTTTTCTTTTTTTTCTTAATCTAAGTGGGGTGGGGTGTGTGTGGGGTTCTACGTCAAAATGTGAAATGCATTAACAATCATTATACGTGGGTTCTGTTATGCTGTTCACAGGTCAAGACTTTATATAGTCCACTATTGCTAACTGGATCACTGAGTGGGTCCAGTCTTTCCCCCTTTCGTCGTTTCTTTGTCCAGCTCGGTGTTGAATAATATCAAAGCAAATCACGACGGCATCTGAAAAGCAAGTCCGAACAATCCTTTTGGAAAATAAATGAAGCCAGCAACTCCATACTCTAACCCAGTCCGACTTCAATACGCCTGAAACAAAGGGAAGCAACTCTCATGAGAGAGAGAAAGACAGGGGAAACAAGCTCTCAGGTGTGCAGGAAGGAGCGCATCATTTGACGTCATTAAAGTCATTTAAAACAAAACATGAGTCACGAATCCTTTGAGTTGATCAATTCATAAACAAAGCAATGAAAAACAAAGCAAGCGACTCTCTTTCTCCTCCCCCCCCCCCCCCCCCCCCCCCAAACACTTATCTTGAAATAGGAATAACAATTGTGGGGAAAATTGGGGCTTCATTCGTGACGTCACTTACCGCACACTACTCCACTATGATGACGTCACTCACCACACACACACACACACACACACACACTACTCCGCTATGATGACGTCACGGACTTAAATGAGTCGTGTGATGCAGTGCTGGTGGAGTTAATCGACCCTTTGGCTGTGGCCCTTAACGCCAAGTAGTTCGGGGCTGTGGTCATGTCGGTGTGGTTGGAGGGGTTTAGTTCTGGGCCGGATTGCGCGAGGCGCTCTTTGCAGCGCTGCGTGTGCTCAGAGTTAAGACTGTTCCTAAGTATGTGGACTTTACCGTGGAGTTGGGAACTTTCTTAACGATAAGCAAAGTCGGCGCTGCAAAGTTCGCTCGCGCAACCCAACCCAAGCCTGCAGTCCGTGTGATGACATTCTGTATTTGTATTTCTTTTTATCACAACAGATTTCTCTGTGTGAAATTCGGGCTGCTCTCCCCAGGGAGAGCGCGTCGCTACATTACAGCGCCACCCATTTTTTTTGTATTTTTTCCTGCATGCATTTTTTTTTATTTGTTTTTTTCCTATCGAAGTGGAATTTTCTACAGAATTTTGCCAGGAACAACCCTTTTGTTGCCGTGGGTTCTTTTACGTGCGCTAAGTGCATGCTGCACACGGGACCTCGGTTTATCGTCTCATCCGAATGACTAGCACCCAGACCACCACTCAAGGGGTCTAGAGTGGAGGGGGAGAAAATATCGGCGGCTGAGCCGTGATTCGAACCAGCGCGCTCAGATTCTCTCGCTTCCTAGGCGGACGCGTTACCTCTAGGCCATCACTCCACGACATCCATCCTAAACATATTATGGTGACGTCAGAACAAAACAAGGGCCAACCACTCTCACGGGAGATGTGCAGGGTTACTGACCAGGGATTATCTCTCCCTACTGCTCACCTGCCTGCACAGGTTTTTAGTATTATTAGTGAAGAGGGGTATCTCATGCAATTTGGCATTTATATACTGATACTATATACATAACTACATGCATGTATATGAATGTGTATTGTGTGTGCGTGCGTTTATGTGAGTTTGTGCCTGCCTATGTGTGCGTATGTGTTAGGGTAGCTGTTAGATGCACATGTATTGTTAAAATGTATGTATGCAGTGTGTGTGTGTGTGTGTGTGTGTGTGTGTGTGTGTGTGTGTGTGTGTGTGTGTGTGTGTGTAGTCATATTTTGGTGTGTGTATGTAACATAGATGTAATGTTTTATGTTAACAAAGCGTTTTTGTAAAGCACCTAGAGCAGATTTCTGGACAGTGTGCTATATAAGTATTCATTATTATTATTATTATTATTATTATTATTATACTGCTATTGTTTTCTTGTTCAAAGATTTCTTATCTGAAATTGATCAGTTGTTTATTACCCCTACAGCCTATGCAAATGACAGTTCGTTCAACTCATTGTACTTTTTGGTACAAGGTTCCATCCTGCTTGTTCTCCCATAACTACTCCCCCCTCTCTCACCCACTCGCTCACTCTCTCTCTCTCTCTTCCACTCTCTTTCTCTCTCTCTCTCTTCCACTCTCTTTCTCTCTCTCTCTCTTCCACTCTCTTTCTCTCTCTCTCTTCCACTCTCTTTCTCTCTCTCTCTCTTCCACTCTCTTTCTCTC
>NC_134880.1:52023943-52028943 GCF_041734735.1 Babylonia areolata | reverse complement strand
CTTCTCGACTTGTTCCATCCATATCCCCACTCACACCCTGAGTTAGTCCCCTTCCATCCATCTTTTGGTACTTTTCACTATTTACACATAAGGAATCCCTCCCTCTCTCTCTCTCTCTCTCTCTCTCTCTCTCTCTCTCTCTCTCTCTTTACTGGTGTTTCTGTTGCTGTTGCTATTTATTCCAACAAACTGTGTTGATACACCTGTCTTTTGACACCGGATTTTGTGACATTAGTTTATTGAACTGTTCATCGGAGGGAGGAAGGTGGCAGAATGGTTAAGACGCTCAGCTGCCAATACAGAGAGTCCGTGAGGGTGTGGGTTCCAATCCCGCTCTCGCCCTTCTCTCCCAAAGTTTGACTGGAAAATCAAACTGAGCATCCAGTCTTTCGGATGAGATGACAAACCGAGGTCCCGTGTGCAGCACGCACTTGGCACACTGAAAAAGAACCTACGGCAACGAGAGTGTTGTCCTCTGGCAAAATCATGTATAAAAAATGTTAAAAAATCACTCTGATAAGTACACAGATATATAAGCATGCACTCAAGGCCTGACAAGCATGTTGGGCTATGCTGCTGTCAGGGCAGATGCCTAGCAGATGTGGTGTAGCGTATATGGATTTTGTCTGAACGCAGTGACGCCTCCTTGAGAAACTGAAACTGAAACTCATTAGAATTTTTTTTTTCAATAGAGAAAGCAAGAAAAAAACAAAACAAAACGACATCGAGAGAGACAGAGACAGAGGTGGGGGTGCGAAGAGGGAGGGAGACAGACAGACACAGAACAAAAGACTTGACAGTGGATTGTTCAGTGGTGTCGAACCGAACAAGACGTCAGGACCAGACTAGACACAATATTTCAACATATCTTAAAAAGGTCAGCACGCTATCAACTCAATCATGTTATCATACACGTTGCATTTCCGTCACGGTTGTTCTTTAAATAGATATAGTTCGACCTTGATGGTCAGCAAATCACAAACACAAATTACCCAATCTGTACAAGAATTAGGTCAATAAACATGAATTCTTGTTTCTGTTGAATTTTTTCGATATTGGCTAACTCTCTCTCTCTCTCTCTCTCTCTCTCTCTCTCTCTCTATCTCTCTCTCTGAGTGTTTCACATAAGAATGAGTGTTACGGATCCAGGATAAAATAACGTAACAGAAACGAAACGAAACGAAACAAAAACGAAAAAACAAAACAAAAAAAAACCGGTTCGGGATGCAATAAATATCGACAGACACTTTTAACGTCGGTACAGTCAAGTTTAACGTCGAGACCTTTTCACAATATTATGACCAAGAAAGATAACCCATCCCTGCGGAGTTTATGGAAGGGATCTATCTAACACCACACTGACAACGCCAGAACACATAAAGGTGGACAACGAGAATGCCATCTTTTTATGCTCCACCTCCGGGATTCGAACCATCTGCATGGTTTCGAGTCCGGCGCTATCTATCAGGAGGTTCGATTCCCCGCTTGGCCAGATCTATTCATTGTGCCCTGGACACAAAAAACGGGCGAACAGTGCGCCTTTCATGTGTGACGAACTTCGCCTTTTATGGTGCTGCTACGTATCGGGGTTGCCAGCGGGGTCGTGCACATTTCTATAGCCGCATTTTCACACTCTTCGTACTTTTCTCTCTCTTCACAATGCCCGCACTCTTTTCATCTCTTGCCCTATAGTGTTTGGGAGGATGTGGTTTAGCGCACAGCGGCATCAATGTCAAAGGTAGTGCAGTATTGTGTACTGTGGTGTAATGTTTACAGTCTAGTATAGTGTGTTGCATTGTAATGTATTACACAATGCTGTAAATTTCATTGTGTCCAAAATGAAGACGGTGTGTTGTTTATAGTGTGTTCCATTGTGACGCATTGCACGATGCTATAATTTCATTGTGTCCAAAATGAAGGCGGTATAATGTTTATGGTGTGTTGCATTGTAATGCATTGCAATATGCTGTAAATTTCACTTTTGTCTAAAATAAAGACTTGAAGCACAGCGAACTTAACTTCAACATGGCCTATTGTTCTGACAAAAAGAAGGTAGACATTGCACTGTTCAAAAATCGAAAATGCGAAAGGAAAAATCCACATGGACGAGTAACTGTGCGAGTGTGTGTGTGTGTGTGTGTGTGTGTGTGTGTGTGTGTGTGTGTGTGTGTGTGTGTGTTGTGTGTGTGTGTGTGTGTGTGTGTGTGTGTGTGCATAAATCTCACGCTCGTCCATGCAGAAGTAATAAAATCTAAGGAACTATACTTTAATAGCAGGCAGAAGACACGATTTCTATAACTAAATATTATCTTTCAAAAAATGGATTTTACGCAAAACATCTAATAGCGTGTTTTTCCCTTCTGAGAAAGAGGACATTGATCTGTTCGTTCTTCTTTTCCTTTTTTTCAAATTATAATTATCTTTAACAGAAACCTGAAGAAATGATACAGTCAAAATGGATGGATTGTGTCAAAGTTTAGACTTGTTGAAAAACCCAGTCTTTTTTTCTTGTCTTTTTTTTAAATTCTAAGTCAATATAGACATAAAAATCATATTCAGAATTTATGACTGTCAGTGGGGAACAAAACACATGATTAGATTTGATAAATGTGTACTTGAAAGGTGTTTCGAAATCGGATACAACATAGAAGAAAAACAACAACAAACAACAAAACAACAACACAACGTGAAATTAGAATGAAACAAAAACAAAAACAGCTGCGATGTTCCTGATTTGAAAAGAAAACCATTAACCGACACAAGACTTCTGGCAGTAGTTCTTGCTCAATCCACAATGTTCTGTTGTTTTTGTTGAGCATAGGTATTCGGTTACTTTGTTCATGGGCTGTTTCTGTCGTTTGTTGTTCTTTAACATTGGTGTTGTGGACATATATCAAGATCTTTGATATGTATACCTACATCTCGTAACACCAGTGTGTTAAAAAGTTGTTTGTAAGATTTGTTAGAAGTATTTGCCTCCGTTCTGTATCTCTTCGTAAAGACAAACGATGAGCAAATAAAGATCATTTTTTCTTCTATCAGGTCAATTACTCTGGTGATAATAAATTTAATCTCATGTTAATATTGATATTAGCATTATTTTACTATATCATGTACTGTTTGTTTATCTGTTTTATTTCATTATTTCATTACTGTTTATGAATGTTATTTGATACAAGTGATAATATGGTTCATCAGCCGTCATGATAAAATTGAAGTGCAACGTTGTGAGCACAGTATAAGCTTTAAGCTTATTGATGCTCATTTGTCATTCATTGCATTGTAATCATGTGTATTGTTGAATAATTAAAGATTATTTAAACCAAAGATCATACGTGCTCTGACAGTTAGAAACTGTTTACAAAGAACAAAAAGACGATCGGTGGAATGCATTCACGGGTAACATACGGGAACACCTATGATATCACAACTTAGTAATAGTTAATTGAGACGCTCAGCTGCCAATACAGAGAGTCCGTGAGGGTGTGGGTTCCAATCCCGCTCTAGCCCTTTCTCCCAAGTTGAACTGGAAAATCAAACTGAGAGTCTGGTCTTTCGGATGAGACGATAAACCGAGGTCCCGTATGCAGCACGCACTTGGCGCACTGAAAAGGAACCCATGGCAACGAGAGTGTTGTCCTCTGGCAAAATTATGTAAAACAAAAACAAAAACAAAAAAAACCCACACTCTGATAGGTACACAGATATATAAGCATATACTCAAGGCCTGACAAGCATGTTGGGATATGCTGCTGTCAGGCATCTGCCTAGGAGATGTGGTGTAGCGTATATGGATTTGTTCGAACGCAGCGACGCCTCCTTGAGAAACTGAAACTGAATTAGTAGTTGTGTGTAGATGTCGATTTAATCGTCAGAATAAACCTGGACCAGGAAGTAATAATAATCATAATAATAATGGATACTTATATAGCTTGAAAAACAGGAACACACAAGTAGGCACCGCGGACAAGCTCAGTTTCAGTTGTGCGTGTATCAAGAACTCCATTTAATATATTTATATGTATTTATATCGCTCTTTAAATCGTACGGCAGCTCGCCGCTCACGTGATACGGCGAAATAACGCCTCTGCTTACTGAGAGCCGCGCAGTCTCGAAAGTGAACTGACGAAATTGAAGCGATTAAAAACAAAGACGAAAGATCAAAATCGTCATTTATGAACAGTGTGGCCGCTGAAATACGTGAAAGTTAAAAGGAACTCGAAAGAAATGCGACGGCTCAGCTATCGATTACCACGACGGAGTACAAAAACCTCAACAATCCTCATCAGCCCAACTTGTCACATGTCTCTAACCATACCGCTCGCCCCCAAGTTCCCGCCCACCCCTCTCTGGTTTTCAGCTTCACTGACCAATCCGTGAGCTTGTCAATTGCCATCACTCTGACTAGGCCCCGCCTCCTTTGCTCCGCGCCGCGCTCTGGGTCGGTAATTGACGCGAGCTCTGTCGCCTGATTGGAAGCGTCAGTGTTAATCGCCGCGAGCCGTGTAAACATATGCGCCCTGACTGGGGACATATGCAGGCAGAAGCGACGGTGCGTTATTAATTATGAATATTACAGTTGGCGACCGGCGGCACGCGGGGTAAAGGCGGCACAGACGTGGGAGAGAACGGACCGAGGCAGCGACAGTCTCCTATCTCTTTTTACCGCCTGGCTTTCACACCAGCGACCCAACAACTTGAGCTGTCTCTTTCAAGGGAAATATCTTGTACTAATCCGACTTATCAGTTCAACACACCTTCATTTAATACCAACTTTTCTTTTATTATTTGACACGAAAGTCAAACAACTGACCACTTTTTAAAAACTATGAACCAGTTTTGTGATATTAAACTTTCAAAAGTTGCCATTTTTCTGCATCAGCACACTTCAGTCGAGTCAAACTGAGCATCTGACCGTCGTGTCAGTGAACTGAAACTGAGTATTTTGTCGACGTCAAAGAGCAGGGACTCTTACCACACAACAACAATAACACCCCGTG